>NW_019525141.1:1430357-1453571 GCF_002814215.2 Seriola lalandi dorsalis
AAAAAAAAAAGCCAGACTCCAGTTTGCAACTGCACATGGAGGCAAAGTTATTACTTTCTCAAGAAATGTCCTGCGGTCTGATGAAACAAAAATGAAACTGTTTGGCCATAATGACCCTCATATGTTTAGAGAAAGAAGGATAAGACTCTCAAGCTGAAGAACACCAACCGAACCATGAAGCATGGGGGGTGGCAGCATCATATTGTGGGCGTGCTTTGCTGCAGGAGGGACTGGAGGGTTGCGTCACAAAGTTGATGGCATCACGAGGAAGGAAAATGATGTGAAGCAACATCTCAAGACATCAGCCAGGAAATTAAAGCTTGGTTGCAAATGGGTCATCCAAATGGACAATGACCCCAACCATGCTTCCAGGTGTGTGAGCAAGGAAGCCTACAACCCTGACTCAGTTCCACCAGTTCTGTCAGGAGGAACGGACCAAGATTCAGCAACCTATTGTGAGAAGCTTGCGGCAGGCTACCTGGGACGTTTAACCCAAGTTTAACCATTTTTAAGGCAATGCTACCAAATATTAAAGTGAATGTGAACTGCTGACACGCTGATAATGTGATGAAAGAAATAAAGCATGAAATAAATCCTCCTCTTTACTATTATTTCAACATATCACGTTCTTAAAATGAAGCAGTGATCCTAACCTACCTGAGACAGGTCATGTTTATTAGGATTAAATGTCAGGAATTGAGCAAAACTGACTTTCAATGTATTTGACAAAAGTGTACGTCAACATCAAGAAGATTTGTATTAACATTTAAATAAAACCTATACATAGCAACAGATCAAAGACTAAAGGAAAGTGAACTGAAAATTAAAATTAAAATTACTTTTTAATGAAAAGGACAAAAAAAGTATATATATTTTGGCATTTTTTTTATCCAGCATCAACATGTCTATATTCAGTAGTCCTACCAGTGTGGCAGTAGCCAGCTGTGTGGTCAAAATGCTCCTGATGTCTCTTTTTTGGTGGCATATCTACAAAGCACAAAATGTGTTGGCATAGACAAACTTAAGTTGTTTGTGCAGTTCAAGATATTGGGAGTGACAGTTCATTCTAATATTTTGTCTTAATTAACTACACTATAATGTGACAGTATGGAACAATGCACTACAGTACGTTGGCAGTTTATTAGATTAGATATAAGTGAGGTATCTTTCATCAAATAAAGGTTCATTTGTTCAAACTGTTTACCAAAACAACAAGCGTACGGCTCCAGAGACCAGAGGAAATCAATGATAACGCAGAGTTGATCATTTCTGTGGGGATACAGTGCATCCAATCAACCAAGTATTCACACCCCTTCACTTTCCCCACATTTTGTTATGTTACAGCCTTATTCCAAAATGGATTAAATTCCTTTTTTTCCTCATCAATTTACACACAATACCCCATAATGACAAAGTGAAAAAGGTTTTTTTAGAAATTCTTTCAAATTTATTAAAAATAAAAAACTTAAATATCGCATGTACATAAGTATTCACACCCTTTGCTATGACACTCAAAAGTGAGCTTAGGTGCATCCTGTTTCCACTGATCATCCTTGAGATGTTTCTACAACTTGATTGGAGTGTACCTGTAGTAAATTCAATTGATTGGACATGGAAAGGCACACACCTGTCTATATAAGGTCCCACTGTTGGCAGTGCATATCAGAGCGGAAACCAAGCCATGAAGTCAAAGGAATTGTCTGTAGACCTCCGAGACAGGATTGTATCGAGGCATAGATCTGGGGAAGGGTACAAAAACATTTCTGCAGCATTGAAGGTCATGGAGAGCACAGTGGTCTCCATCATTCATAAATGAAAGAAGTTTGGAACCACCAGGACTCTGCCTAGAGCTGGCCGCCCAGCCAAACTGAGCAATCGACGGGGGAGAACGGCCTTGGTCAGGGAGGTGACCAAGAACCAGATGGTCACTCTGACAGAGCTCCGGCGTTCCTCTGTGGAGATGGGAGAAACTTCCAGAAGGACAACCGTCTCTGTAGCACTCCACCAATCAAGCCTTTATGGTAGAGTGGCCGGACGGAAGCCTCTGGATGGAGGATTAGTGCAGCAATAAAGCACTGCAACAAAACCTGCAACTTTCATTCAATGTGAGAGTTTTCAATTGTCAGTTTAGGGAATATTTCAACCAGGTCATTTTTGGCCACCCCCCCCCCCCCCCCCCCCCCTCCCCCAATAACAGTTGCCTATTTCATTAATTAATTCAAATGATTGTGGATAATGAAAAACTCTGTCACACTGGAATACTGCATGTGCACAAACTCAAACACATGCACACAGGTAAAAAAAAAAAAGTTTGAGCTGCTGGTTAAGAACTTTGGCTTTTTGACCCCCTGTAAGTTTTATTTTCATGTGAGTGTGACAAATCCCTAGACTCTTGTCCTGTCTCACACTGGGACACACATAAAGAGACAGGAAGTTTTTACCAAGGACAATTTATCCAATGACCATGAAGAGGTGATGGGATTAAATATTTCAGACAAACCGTCTTAAGGGTAATTATCTAATATAGCTGCACGTCAACTAGGAATGCTTACAAGTAGCTCAATGTTAAGTTCAGCACAATGGGACACCCGCCTATTATGGAACAAGAAAAGCCGCTCTACTTTTGCGGAGGGGTTTGCTTGGAGATTCCAAAACACAAACAACAGGAATTTGTTCATTTCACCATGCTGCCTTTGTTCCTGCTGAACCCCGGCGTGCATTCTTGGAGCGGGATCAATAGATTGAGTGTAATTCTTGTAGCTGTCAGCAAGAAAAATTTAATTTGTCAGCTGTCTTGGCACAGAGTCAGGAAATGTTTGACTTCGTGACCCCGGGGCCCAGTAGGAGTGTTATATGAAGGAGGGTATATAAATTTCCGGGCTCCAACACGGGGCCACAATCTGCCTGCCTGAGGACACTGCCACACACACACACCTGCAGCAGAGAAAAAGGTAAGACAAAAAGGTCGGCTGCTGAGTTTTACTTTGAAAATTTTCACAAAAAGTGTGAGTGGGATACACTGGACTGTAATCTGATGTGTGTTTCCTTGGAGCTGAGGAGGAGTTTACCATCTGCCATTGCATATAAATTGTACACAGTGTGATTTGAGGTTGCTTTTTTTTTTTACAGACTGAACATTCTTAAATTTGACTTAATTTTGATCTGTGCATGGAAGGCTTTGAAACAATATTCGTACTCGAGCTGAAACAATTAGAAGAATAATCAGAAACCATTTTGATTTTTGGTTATTTGTATCATTTATTTTTCAGTAGTGAAAATGAGATGATTTGCTGCTTTTCTTTGTCATGTGTAATTGTAAACTTAATATCTTTGGGTTTTAGACTGTTGGTCAAACAAAAAATACATTTTAAGACGACATCTTGGACTCAGGGAAGCTCCAGTAGGTATTTCTTTGACATTTTTTTCATAGACTAATGACTAATTGAATGAATAATAAATAATGACAATAATGGTTAATTGTGGCCCTAATTTAGACCATTATAGAGGGAGATCAAACACACGTGAACAGGTAATTGAAAAAAAAGCTTTAAAATAATCAGAAACTTTCACAGGATTCTTTGTGGTGGTTAATGATTTCTGGAGGAATCTGGACTCATGACCTTAATATTTCTAAAACCTGGTCTGCAGCCCTGCATGTGTTTACTATAGTGGGGGAGTAAAAGACCTTTCACACAGCCATCTGACACTGCCAACAGATGAATCCTCCGGTCCTGCCCTCCATCCTGCTGGTCATCTCTACTGTCCATGCCTTCCAGTATACGGAGCTGGTGCAGTACGTCGACAGCCACCAAGAGGAATATGTAGAGGTGCAATATCTTCTTCATGCTTAAGCTACAGTTTTTTAACTGTTGTGACATTGTGAATCATAAAAGAATAGCTTAAGAATTTAGTTTAGAAAAATCTACACAACAGACACTGTAAATTGAAGAGCAACCAAATACGCTGTAAAAACTCCCAGGAGCTCACTTAAGGAAGTTATACTGATTGCATGGATATCAAGCAGTTCTATGTTTTAGGCCACAAGGGCTGAACAATTAATTAAAACTTTATTGAAATCCCAATTTGGCCAACTGATATTGCAGGAGCAAATGTGTCACAACAGACCATAAATGACCAGTGTGGTGCTACAGAGACGCCCCCCTACAAATCATATTCTCCAGATGTAAGGGAACATAAAAGGAAAAATTACATCATCATTTTTATTATTTATTAGTATTTATTTGTTATTATCATTATTTACACCGAAAATGAAATGCAAAAATTACCATTGCCACTAAAATCATGACTCATATCGCAACATCTGCCAAAGTAATTGCAATATGAATGAATTTAAGTTATTATTATTATTATTATTATTATGTCATACTGGGCTGATTGAAATAAGCATGTTATAGCTACTCCTTGAATATTTGCTTTATTCAGCACCAGCAGTTGATTCACTCTGTTACATCGGATGTACAACTGTCGCCTGTAGAGTAACACTTGGTACCTACAGTAGAAACTAAAATAACTCGGAGGCTAGTGGGAATGAATGAACACCTTAAATATTATACATTATAGAGAAACAACAGTAACTGAGTTCCTGAGTAATAATGAAACTGTCCAGTATTATTAGCAGTTATTTTACGGACCAGAATTTCATAATTTGTCAACAGGGAGGAATATAATTTCCAAATACTTCATGCAGAGTCATCAGTGTTGGTGATACTTTGCAATGACTCCACTGCTCAGGGAAACAAAGCCAGTGTTCACCAGAAGGGGGCAGTATGGCAGCATGACAAGCAGCTACTTATGAAGAGCAAGTATAACCTTGCTTCTTGTTTTATTCCCTGAGATTCCTTGATTTAAAATTAAGCTTTTGGTCACTGGACAATAATCGTGTGCAGCAGTTATGCTATATCATATTCCACAGGATGAGAAAGATGATGCTTTGAATGTGTATGTGTACTTCAGGCTCTGCGGGACTGGGTTGCAATCGAGAGTGACTCCAGTAACGTCCTGAAAAGACCAGACCTGCATCGCATGATGGATATGGCGGCTCAGAAGCTGAGGCTGATGGGCGGGACCGTAGAGCTGGTGGACATCGGAGAACAGGAAGTCAGTGACAGAGCCGCCTCCCTATTCGTAGATTTCGAGATATTAGAGCTCTGTATGTAATCCTATTGGTTGGTAAATACTTATTGTATATTTACTGACACATATGTATTTTAAAACAGAGAGTTTGGCTCATCAGGGAGGGTGACGAGTTGCTGACTTCAGAACAGCAGAGGAGCAGTCAGAGCTAACTACCTTCTCATTACTGACGGAGACACACCACAGCTGCTTCCCACACTCACTGAACATACAGCGTGCTTTAGTTTAGCTCCTCAGCAGTAATTAGGCCCAACACAGCAGAAACTGTTATTGTGTTAGTGAATGGTAAAAAAAAAAACAATAGCAGATTACCCCTTAAAATAAAACTACAGTAGAGTTTGTCTATGCAAGTTCTCATTCGTCCAGGTCATTGTTATCTCTTTCTCAAATTAAATCGAAGGCAACTGGACTTATATTTGTCTGTGGAAGACGTTTGGCCTCTTATCCAAGCGGCTTCATCAGTTCTTATGTATTGGTCTCTCTAGTCCGCACTAGTCCGACCAAGAAAGTGGAGTAGGACCCAGGTATTTAACCTCTTGTGGGTCGTTAGGGCCAGGTGACCCTGTTGTTACCCTGTTGTTACCGGGTTCACACGGGATAACAACAGGGTCACCTGACCCTAACCACGGTCGTCCACATGAGACCACAACAATGGTCAGGTGAAACCAGTACTTTCACAGGTACCTTGGTGGACCCACCCACAAGAGGTTAAATACCTGGGTCCTACTCCACTTTCTTGGTCGGACTAGTGCGGACTAGAGAGACCAATACATAAGAACTGATGAAGCCGCTTGGATAAGAGGCCAAACGTCTTCCACAGACAAATATAAGTCCAGTTGCCTTCGATTTAATTTGAGAAAGCGATACAGTAGAGTTTATTTCAAATGAGCAGAGCTGAGACACAGTTTACGGTTCCGAAGAGAAAACAGTGCAACAGTTCAAGCTGACGTTAACTCTCCTTTAACGTCCGCAGCTTCCTGACGGCCAGATGTTAGCATTGCCTAAAGTGGTGACGGCTCAGTTCGGCAACGACTCCAACAAACACACAGTGTGTGTTTACGGTCACGTGGACGTCCAACCCGCGAAGAAAGAGGACGGCTGGGCAACAGATCCCTACAACCTGACCGACATCAACGGTAACAGCCTTTAAACTCCGACTCAAACTTTAAACTTTTTCTTGTGGTTTCTAGTGAATTTCATGGCAGAATTTTAGGAAAATGGCGGGAATATTTCCAGCCAGAAAAAAAATTGGTGTGGAAATCACATTAATTTCTCTTCATTTAAGAAAAGCTCACAGTTACATATAGAAGCCAGTGTGAATGACAATGATTTACAATCATGTGAAGCCATGTTTTCATGTGTAATCCTTAAAGAAAAGTATCTGTTTAACCAATAATGCTGACTACAGAAAGACACTGTTTTCACACTTGAATGTAATAATAATGAATAAACTTTATTTATATGGCAATCTTCACATAAGACTTAAGCCCAAAATTTGCATGCATCAAAGTAAAATAGAATATTTATTAAAACGATTAATTTAAATACAATTTAACCACTGAAATTAAAAGTAGGAGTCGTGCTGTAATTGTTTGATAAAACTCAGACCACTGTGAGGGCTGCATCTATATGATAAATAAATATAATGATTGTTGTGTGATTGTGTCTTCAGGTAACCTGTATGGAAGAGGAGCATCAGACAACAAGGCTCCAGTTTTAGCCTGGATCCACGCAGTGGAGGCTTACCAGGCCCTCAACATGGTGAGGGAGAGTCCACAATACCACTCCTTTATTGGATAGTTCTTCATGCCACAGATCAACAAAATCAAATATGTGAGCGAGCCAGAGCCGCAGAGGCACTGTGACCTCAGATGAGACCAGAGGACAGATTAAAGTTGTATTTGCATCATCTTTGTCTTGAAATATAAAAAGGGGAATCAGAGAGAGATGCCTCAGGCAAGATAGACCCAACAGATTACTCCCATTTATTTAAGCAGACTGTTTTAGTTGAATAAAATACTCCACAGATTTAATGGGAACAAACACACAGCACCCCTCAGGCTAGTGAGAGAGGAGGGCTGAGCTTAAGCCAAACTAACTTGCAAAGTCACTGCGGTTTCTGCAAAGTCACAGCAGCAGTCTGTTTCCCGCCGTCCTCGCTGTGAGAAAATAATACAGCTGAGTTTTCACATCAAAAGGCATCGTCCAGATGCTGGATGCATGAAGGAGAGAGAGCGTGTAGGTGTTGATAAGACTAGTTTCAAACAAAGCTAATGGCTCATTATCGTAGAGTCTGCAAAGCCTGTTGCACCACCACTGGAATTTCAAAAAGGGATGCTTATCCTCCAAAAGTACACAGATTTCAGATGTGTTTCTTCTCCGTCCAAAGTACTTCCTGCCACGTACTGCCTCAACACATCTGACTTTGATTTTCATCCACCAGGAGCTGCCAGTGAATGTGAAGTTTGTCATCGAGGGCATGGAGGAGACGGGCTCTAACGGCCTGGATGCCATGATCCTGGCCCAGAGAGACACCTTCTTCTCTGACGTGGATTATATCATCATCTCAGACTGCGGCTGGCTCAGCACACGACCCGCCCTCACCTATGGCACCAGAGGCAACTGCTACTTCTTTGCTGAGGTGTAATACTAAAAACTGTGCCTAATCCTTAGCTCATACACGCACTTTGCACCTGTGTGCTGCTGCGCTACGTCACGGTAACGGTTGCCCCTGATGTGTTTGCAGGTGGAAGGACCTAAACAGGATTTACATTCTGGAGTGTACGGAGGCACCGTGATTGAACCAATGACTGACCTCATTGGAATTCTAGGTGAGTGTGTTTTTAAATGTGTAGCATCTAGTACACATTCACTCACTCATTCTCATTAATGCTGGGTACTCACAGAGCAAACATTATGTTCTACTTTTGTTTATTCTTTACTTAACTATGAAGCCAATTAAATACTCAGTAGCTGTGTCCCAATTCAGTAGCCGAGGTTGTGGCCCTTCATACCCGTTGGTTTTGGTTGTAACAGTTGCACCGTTAGCTGTTGAACTGAGCTGAAACCCGATACTTACATTTAACAGTGTAATCCTCAGGCTCTCTGTCGGTGTTGTTTGATGCCATATTATTGTCATTATTGATGCGCAATGAATCTTTGGGTACGTTGGGCCAGAGAGGATCCACCTGTTGGAGCTGCCATTGTCCAGGAAAAGAAGGACGCATTTGAAGGAGCCTTGGAAATCAGTCTAGTCGCGCCTCTGTGACACAATCACAGCCTTTCAAATGCAGCCTCTGAAGGATGCGGCCTCTGAATTGGGACACAGCTTGTGTCTATCCCAATACCCACACAGCAATAATGGATATTCCCAAGCAAATTCATGTTTCGTAAAACCACCACAGAACAACTGACACATGATAGACATGGTCTTCTGTGGCACCCGGCAACATGTTGTCTGCTTTGTATTGTTTTTTTTCTTTGCTGACTCTACCGCAAATCACATCCTATTTTATTAGCACAAAAACATTCAGTAGGTATTTTCTTAGATCACCTCCAAGGGCTGTGCAGTAATTAGTGAGTGTACAAGATCAGGAGGGTGGGGTTTTAAAGTCTTATGTGTTCCCTACTGAAGTGTTTCTGAGCGAGGTATTGAATCCCTCCAGGCCCCCGCAGCTCTGTTATATAACTGACCATGAACTCTGGTGTTAATGTTAAGTCTGAGGAGAGGCCCGTTAAAGAAATAGAATAGAATAGAATAGAAACAGTAGCCATTCTGTTGTTATTCTTCAGACACGCTGATCAGCCCCAGTGGTAAGATCCTGATTCCTGGGATCAGGGACGCCGTGGCGCCCCTCTCTGATGAGGAATGGAGGATGTACCAGGACATCCAGTTTGACATTGACCACTACAAGAACAAGATCGGTGTAAACCAGCTCATGTACAGCAACAAGGTGAAGGAAAAGTCTTGAAAAGGTCATCATTTATTATAAGACCGGGTAAGTGCACGAGCTGATTTTCTACCCTGTGTTTTCCTGTAGGTGGATGTGTTGGCCCACATGTGGCGCTACCCCACCGTCACCATCCATGGCATCGAAGGGGCCTTCTCTGACCCTGGCACAAAGACTGTCATCCCTGCTAAGGTTACTGCTAAGTTCTCCATTAGACAAGTTCCCAACATGGACCCTGCAATGGTCAAGAAACAGGTAAAACAAAACGTGAACGCTCCAAAAAATAAAATAAAATAAAGATGATCCTGTTTTTAGCAAAGCATAGCTCCCCATAAACCACCTCTGCTCTCTATCCTCTATGTTTGGATCCTCCAGGTGACAGACTACCTTCACTCTGTGTTTGCCAAGAGGAAGAGTCCCAACGCGTTGAAAGTCACCATGGTGATCGGGGCAAAGCCTTGGCTGGCTGACACTCAGCATCCTCTTTATGAGGCTGGGAAGGCTGCTGTCAAGAGAGGTACAGAGGACACCCCTCACCCCACATGAAGCACCCATCACTGCATCAAAATCCTTTATACAGACAGCACAGCTGAAGCAAACTGTAAAACTATAAAACTATAAACAAACTCAAAAAATAAACAAGCAGTAGTGGGAGCGCTACAATTATCCGCTTGCATGGCTTCTCGTATCAGGTGTAGTTGGGTGTCGTGTCAGGAGTCTCAACCCGACCACAAGGTCTCTGCACAGATCTTGGCCTGTCTCTGACACAGAATCATGGATGAAGGAACACAACCTTCAACTCAACCTTTAAGACCGAACTGTTAGTCACCCCGGCCAATCAGTCTCTTCATCACGATATCAATATCAAAATCACCTCTTCATCTCTTACCCCAAACAAGGTCAAGAAAAGCCTGGGTGTCATGTTTGATGGCCGACTCTCCCTATCTCTCCTTTTTTTTTTTTTTGTTATTTTTTGGGGCGTTTTTGCCTTTATTCTGATAGGACAGTGAGAGATAGACAGGGAAGTCAGGGAGAGAGAGAGAGGGGATGACAGGCAGCAAAGGGCCATGGGTCTGACGCAAATCCATGGCCGCTGCAATTAGGACCAAGCCTATGTGGTATACGCTGTACCAGGTGAGCCACCGAGGCGCCCCTGACCAGCTCTCCTCTGACCATGTTGTGTCCTTCTACCTGTCGTGCCGCTTTGCTTTATACAACACCTGACTACGCCGCCCAGCTCTGGGTCCAGACTATGGTTTTCTCTCACCTGGACGACTGCAGTGCTCTTCTGACAGGCCCTTACAGATGATCCTGAATGCATGTCTGGTCCGTCTGGTCTTTAATCAACCTAAAAGGTCACATGTCACTCTGCTACTCATTGACCTCCACTGTCTATCCATGACCGCCCGAATCAGATTCAGCCACTAATGCTGCCATCAGAGAGACTTCTGGGTCTGCTCCATCTACTGGAACTCAGTCATTCAGCCTGATGCTCCTTCTCAGCCACTGTGCTCCTCTAATGAAGGTGGTCTGGCATCACCATCCCTGCACACAGGACAGTCTCAGTCCAGACTGTTCAGGTCTGTGGTTCTATCAGAGCAGGGCGACTCCTCACTTCAGAGAGACCTCCTCTCCTAACACCTCTAACACCCCGACATGTCTAACTAGCTCTGACTATCAACTTTCACTTCACTTAACTTGATCTCCTTGTACTTACTGAACAGATGTAGTCCTTAGATACACCAAGGTCTCCTACTACAAGCACTAGTAATACATTGTGCCATATTGTGAGAGGCATTCATGCTTTTCACATCAATCTAACTGGTCCTCTGCAAGTTTAGTCTCCAGTTATTATCAAATTCTGTGCATCAAGCTAATACCTTTCCCAAAGCTGATTTAAAAACCGAAGATTTTTACCAATTTTATCAATTTATGAGCTTATAACTCTGTACCATGGGTTTAATGTGAATCCTTAATTGGCAGATCCACAGTTATCATTTCTACACGCAGTGGTGCAGAAAACAGAATATTTCTCTCTGACATGTAGCACAGACATTCCAATGCACTGAAGCCTGGAGAATTACTCAAGTAAAATGCCAGTACCTCGTAACTGCACTTAGTAAATGCACTGACTTGATCTGTCATGTAAAGAATACACCAGAGGTAGGAATCCAAATAAAGAATGATATATGCAGAATAGCCTCATCATCAGCAGTTGCTGTTCCTGTGGACCCGTTCTTGTTCTCGGTCTATGCTTCCACTTGAACATTATAACTATAAACATATATTTCATATGCAGTACCTGTTAAACTTCTCTTCTCTGCTTTTATATTTAGTCTTTTTTCCTTTACTGTTGATTTAGATTTTTTTTATCCTTTGTAAAGTGATTTGTCGCTCAGACATGAATGCTTTAGGAAATCTTGTTGAAGTGACACATAATTCATATAAATGTGAGACAGCAGAGAGTTCATGTCCATCACTCTCAGATATAAAATCTCCTCCCTTCTACAGTTTTTGACACGGATTCTGATCTGATCCGTGAGGGCGGGACCATCCCTATCGCCAGAACCTTCCAGGATGTGACGGGAAAAAGCATCATCATGATGCCGATCGGAGGCTTCGATGACGGGCTGCACTCCCAGAACGAGAAGATGAGCAGGTTTGACTATATTGGTGGGGAATGTGAACCTCTAATGCAGTCTCTTCCTCTCTTCATCTTCCACAACCTTGTGCTGAAATAATCCCTTAACCTGATAGTCATCATTTTTGGATTTGGATGATAACATACAACAGCACTAGGACAGATACACAGCATCTGGAGGAAGCGAAGAATAGATGGCTATAAAGCTGTACAAGTTCTTTGAGACCTGAGAAGCAGAAATAAAGATATGCTGATCTGGATCCAGGGGGATTTGTCAGTTTTACTAGCTGCTGGTGGAACAGGGGCTTGATTCTCTGCACCCCTTCAGGGACATCTGAGAAGCTGTACTGTGCCTGGCTGCTGCTGTGGATGATGGTGTTGCTAAATTGATTGTATATGTACAGGAGACGCACATTTAAACAGACAACATGTTTAGTCTTTCTCCTCTCTCTCTCACAGGTACAACTACATCGAGGGAACCAAGTTATTCATTGCCTACCTGAACGAGGTGTCCCAGATCAGGAAGACAACTGTGTGATGTTGTGCAGCGTTGTTAAGTGACCCTCTCAGGCAGCCAGCTACCATGAGCTCTCCATGACACCTCTACTTTCTCTTTCTGCCTTCATTTCTGTGTCAACACTTTATTTACAGCATCTCCAGCTTCAGTCTATATAAAAACTTATTTAAACCTGTGAATGTGCTCTCTATCTCTCTATCTATCCATCTATCTATCAATCTATCTCTCTATCTATCTCTCTCTCTCTCTCTATCTACCTATCTATCTATCAATCTATTTCTCTATCTATCATCTATCTATCAATCTATCTCTCTATCTATCCATCTATCTTTCTCTCTCTCTCTATCTATCTATCTATCTCTCTGTCTGTCTATCTATCTATCTATCTATTTTAGTATTATTTTGACATTGTCAGAGAATGTATTCCTCACTCTCACTTTGCATATGTGGCATCTGTTTTTGCTCCATATAATGTCAAACTGTACTGTAAGTGTGTGTCATGTAGTAAAAGCTGTACAATGCAACAGTGTGAGTATTTCCTTTTATCATATAAGAGTGGTGAGTGTTAATAATGAGACAAACAGAAACACATGCATATATATTGTTCCTTCGGTCATGAGACATTTATTTAGCAGTCAAACACTCACCGAAGACTCATAAAGTGACTCATTTCAGAGATAAGACTCAAAACCAAACAGAGGCTGCGCATGCAGATGCAGCTGGACAACTGTGAGTATGGACACAGTCCTATTCATGTGTCAAATACATGTGCTTTACTGTACTATGCATCTGACAGTCGACATTGTTCAGTAAAAATGTTGCAAAACGTCTAAATGAGTCACACAGTCTCAGATTTGGCATTAAAGAAAAAAACACCAAAAATAATTATGCTAATTCCACTTGTTCCCATTTAAGTTCTTTTTTTATATTTCAGGAAATATAAAAACACACTATCTTTACATAAATATCTGTCCCTAGAAAACACAAAAAACAAAACTCATAATCGATAGAAAACAAAGTAATAGTGATGATAATAGAAGAAAAAGACATTGGTGTTTCATTATAGAAGTAGACCCAGTTTCACATGTTATGCTCTTAAAACATGATCCTGATGTTTCATTCACATTCATTTAAATATAATCAGTCAGTTACCTTCGTTTCATTTGAAGAGGGCTCATCTTTTTGTTCTTACTGATTCTATAATTATTCCGTTCTGTATCTATATCTCTGTCTTCTACAGATGCTAGTCACTTGCTTAACGTGGGAGGTTCCAGTTTTTCCCACCTTTTGTTATTTGCTTTAGAGCTGTAATTCTCATCGTGTAAAATGTATTATGAGACATCTTTAACTTATGCATAAAACAGCTGTAATAATGTACAATGATACATGACCACACACATGAACAGTCTTACAGCATTTACTTACTGTTTATACACATGTACAAATCATCCACAGTTCACTTTCAGTTTTATTATGTTCTCAGTGGTTGCTGACAAATATATTAGTATCTGTTTAAATGAAATTATAGTGCATTTTAAAACACTTAGTAATTGTTAATAGATTGCTTATAAATGCTAAATGGACAACAGGACAACATCTCCAGGAACCTAGTTTTTCGCGACACAGGAAGTGAACACTGGAACCGCATTTCAGTAAGAAGATGGACGACAATGAAAGGGTGAGACAGCACTTATAAATGTATTATGGGTAGCAAACTAATTACTTTATTATTTTTTAAATGTAGGGTGGAATACACTATTAAAACTACATGTACTTGGACAAAAGTAGTGTTTGGGTAGAATAGCTCTTCACGGCAGCTTTTGCGATCTAGGGTCCTAGAAAATACGGTCATGAAACTCCAGATATCAGCCTGTGGTAGTCCTGTTCGCCAGGTGGCCCTGGCACCTCCGAGTAGCTTCCTAGAAAAGCAGGTTGTGGGTGGGTTGTCCACTAATCAGAGCGTTGGCGGTTCGATCCCCGGCTCTTCCCGTCTGAGTCACAAAGTGTCCTTGGGCAAAAATTACCCCCCGATTCCATCAGTGTGTGAGTGTGTGTATGGGAGTGATGCATGCATGTGTGAGTGAATGGGTGAATGTGATGAGTGTTGTTAAGAGCTTTGAGTGGTTGAAAAGTGCTATATACTACGTGCAGTCCATTTACCATCATTCCACCTGCTTCCAAGACAAAGGCATTTGTAGAGTCAGACAATTGTTTCCTGATGCAGCAGCTGTTTTATTCTTCACTTCCCAGGATGCCTAGAACCAGTCTAAGGTATTAAGTGGTGAATATACGTTGAACATCTCTGGCACTGAGTCACATAAGCAAAATGTTGGTTAAAAAAAATAACAAATAAGCTTGTTATGTCTAAATACTGATTTTGGTAAGGAAATCAAATGAGCACAAACCTTTTTATATAATTACAGCAAATTGAAATTCTATTTAAGCATCTTCGGACACACTATAACTCATGTCAATACACAGCGTTCAGTCCCAAAATGACAAAAAATGAGTTGATAACAGTTATTGATGAGGGGTCAGGGTTCATCTAAGCCTCTGTTACCACAGAAGTGTTTGTTTAACACACACATATTTCATGTACAGTCTTTGAGGAGACGTCCAGTGTCATGTATCCCAGCAGGAAGTGGAGGGGAGGAACCCTGGTGTTGTGAAGAAGCCGTGCCCGACACTTCAGCGGCCTGATTCACAACACCAGCTGACCCTCCCCACCTCCACACACACACACACGCACACGCACACACACACATACACACACAGTACAGAGACTGTGTGAAGCAGTGTGATGGAGTTCATCTTCAGCGATCGAGACACCGGCCTGCGTCTACCCATCTTAATTCTCTGCCTTTTTCAACATTAACAGTAGCGTGCTGAGAACACTCACCTTTCCTGTGCGGTGCACTTATCTCCTCAGACGAGCGGACAGCTGACTGCAGCGGTAGTGAAAGTTAGTGAAATGAGAAACAGTGGAGCAAGGAGGGGAAAGTGGGACAGAGCAGCATGAGTGCAGCACATGCTGTGTCCACTGGAGGGCGGTTTGCATTCAGCAGCTTCCTCCTCGCTCTGCTCGCCGGCCACACACACACACACACACACCGTGACTGAACCTGCAGCACAGGAGATAGACACAGCAGAACTAAGGCTTAAAAAACAAAGAGAAAACCTTAAAAAAAAAAAAATCACATGAAGGTTCCAGCAGGTGATTATCTTTAGAAAACCTCTTACAGAATCTCAGCGCGGCAGCGCAGTGAAACACAAGGTGGCACTTAAATGTAACAGTGCTCTATTTGGTTGCCTATTTATAAAGTGCTTTGGTATTGAGGACAGGGCCATGATGGAGCTGAGAATAACTTTGGTTTCACAGCGGCGAGCTTTAATCCACCTTGAAGCAACCCGCTGTGGATGAAAGCTGAAATCATGTCATGGTAAAGTGGGTTTACAGTAAAATGATCTTCAGGCAGTGTTTCAGTCTAACATGAAGTTTTACTAAATAAAATCCTGTATATGGCTGTTCTTGAAATAATCAATTACTTACTATCAGAATTACAGTGGAAAAGCTTCAGACATCAGATACATTCTATGGAAATAAAGTCTATGAACATTAAATATAACAATTTTTCTGTCAGAGATAAAGCAGTGACATGTATAAATACACTTAAAATATCAAAAGAAAAAATTCTCATTACTCAAAATGGACCTTGTCAATGTTATTTTCTTATATATTATGTTATTGATCTATTACACCTGGTGTGGTAAATCCCCTCGCCCCACCCCATTCCTCTCCCTGGCCTTCTTGCCTCATGTATGGGTGCAGCACCAGGATCTTATTCAGGAGCCCTCTGTGAACAAAGAAGCTGGCTGAGCCTCATCCTTCAATATGTTGGACTATATCATTTGAGTAGTGTATATGGGATTTAAATAAGTTTGCCTTGTTTGACAGATTATCTTGAAACATATTGCCTACCACAGGTTTAAATGTGCCGATTGAATAAATCAACAGTTTCATTCCTCCACTGGTTTTAAACACACAGTCTGTAACTTCTGCCTCTAGGAGATGAATTATCCATAGAGGTGAACTTCTCTCCATAACAAATGGACCAGGGGATTAAAACTGGTAGAAACACCCATAAAGCAGTTTCACTTCAAAAACCAGTGATTCACCGACACAGTTCAGGGAACACAGGACGTGTCGGAGCTGAGCTGTCTAACATTTCCTCAGCCTGTTTCTCTGATAACTTCCAGACATCCAATGACTAAAATCCTTCATCTGGTTCAAATATAGAGCTGAAAACCACCAAGATGCGAAAAACTTATCTCAAAAATGTGGTTAGGGTGAATACCACGTGGGCGAAGGTCCCTGATTGGACGTCCCGCTGGACAGACCCCTGCATTTCCTGTCTCTCTACACTGTCCATTCAAATAAAGGGATAAAATGGCCAAAATAACTTTAGAAAATGTGTCTTAAAACTAGATAAAGGTCAATCTGAGCTTCTGTCACAGACAGGCGACCAAATGACACGTATCGTTAAAATCACAGATTTCTCTGCTTTGAGAATTGATGGAAACATTTGTGATAATGTAAGAACACAACTCAGCAACATAAAGAACATAGGTGTAGTTGTTTTTAGACAATTTAATATGGAAAAATGACAGATTATAATTTTAAATATTAAGTTAGTAGTGATTCTTGGCATCCTGACTCACATTAAGCCCTCCGTTGTCTGATGCTATTCAATCACGCCATTGTGCTGCTGAGGGTTATTTGTTTGGCCCTGATGCAAAGTTCACAGCCTCGACATCTAAAACATTTCAAATATTTCTAGTTTGGTGTGTAAAAGCAGAGAACACACGCGTCACACGCTCTGGTGGGTAAACGCTGCTCCCTCTCACTGAGCAGCTTCACATACTGAAGCTGAACCCAGCTGTGTCAGAGCGCAATGTGGGGCTGTGGGTGAGGAGCTAGTTTGCTGTAGCACTCGCGCTGCTCAGCTGTTTTCCTCTTGTGAAATTGGGTTTTAAGTGTGGCCTTTGACCACTCCATTAATCACTGGTTTGTCCTTCTGCCTCACCAGCACCAGGACGGGTCAGGCCTTCACTAATTCCTCCACAAGCCACCGTGTCACACTCGACATAATATCCCGGCAATACATTTCTCCTAATCTCTTTTCATCAGGTCTGCTGGCCTTTCTGCTCAATCTAATTGCAACAAAGACCACATGAGGGCTTTTGTGCCAAAAGAAAGTTCTTTTACAGTTTCAATTAAATGGCTGGGCTGGACCAGCGAAGCTCTTGGCTGAGCGCCAGTGTCCTTCAGACAAAGAATGTAACTGTGGATAATGGATAGAGACACTTCAGCGAGGAAGAAGGAAAAGAGGAATAGAGTGAGGGGAGAAAAGAGAACCCATCCCGACGCTCGCCTCACCATTAAGCTCATTTCACAGCCAAAGGTTCTGCAGTTTTTTTTTTTGTGTGTGTGTGTTTTTTTTTTTTTTGCGAGGGAAGGAGCACAAAGATTTAAGTAACAATCAAAACTAGCTTGTGGGATTATGAGCTGGAGGAGACGGTGTGTATGTGTGTGTGTGTGTGTTTGGTCCAGGCTACTACTTGGTTTGGCCCAGGTTATTACTCATGTTGTGGGGACCTAAATCTGTTTACACAGTCAGCTTATGGAGACAAAAACAAATCCCCAAATCATTAAGCCTGAAAGTGAAGACAGGTTTTAAGGTTAGAGACAACTATGTGTGTGTGTGTGTGTGTGTGTGTGTGTGTGCGTGTGTGTGTGTGTGTGTGCGTGTGTGTGTGTGTGTTGAAGAAGTGCTTCACACTTTCAGAAAATGTGAACAAAGTGGAAGATTAGAGCTTGAAGCTTCTGGTCAATGTGTTATTTAAAGGCTTCCATTGATTTCCATTGTGTTGGGTTCTTCAACAGGTCAGGAAGACTCTGTTACTTTGGTCAGGAGGGTCGGGCTTATCTTCAGCTGCTCACATTAAATCTACGGAGATAAGCTTTCACGTAATGTTCTAATTTCAATTGGTGGTGGTTTCTCAGTTGATCTTCCTCTAAATGTCAGAACTGATCTTACGATCTTCCTCAAGGTCTACAAATCTCTCAGTAGCTTGGAGATGTTAAACCTGAGACTCAGGTAGATCCACTCATCCCACTGCAGTCCTCAGGTCTGACATCACGCAGTGTTCTTCAGAAAGCTGGCGATGGCTGGATTTGTTCCAAAAGCTCATGTTTCCTTGATTCTGTTGCTCAGTTCAGAAAAATGCACCAACAGATAGAGAGAAATGAAATGACAATATAAAAGCACAGATATATATCGAACTGTTCCGCACGTCACGATTCCTTTCTGTCTCTGCTACAGTGAGAGAAAACGGAATAAGAGCCTGAACTTCTATTTACAAGCACGTGTATCGACCTGCTGTGTCCCGTTTAATCACAATCACACCTCCACACAGACACTTCTCCAATCCTGAGCGATTGACGTCTCACTCTTTTTTTTTTTTTTTCTTCAAATGCATCCAAAACAAGCGATTTAAGAGTAACTTCAACGGGGAATAAAAGAAAGACAGAACATATAACATTAAATATTACTCAGAAACTGATTCACAGGTTCTGATAGTGACAAAGGAGGTGCTGGATCCGAGACCTTGATCCTGTTCCAGCAGGATCCAGCACTAATGAGGTCCCTACAGACTTTTTTTGTGTATTTTAACAACGTCCTATGTTCCCGGATTTCACTTTCTCTCTTCTCTCTGTGGATGTTGCAGTGGCAGAAGTACATTTACTCAAGTGCTATACTTAGTACAGTTTTGAGGTATTTGTACTTAACTGTTTTAATTTCATCTTCCTTTGTACTTCGAATGCATTTCGGAGGGAAATGCTGTACTTATTTATTCCTCTACATTTATCTGACAGCTTTAGTTACTAGATAGTGTGAAGATTAAGGTTTTATACAAAATATATTATATTAGATTTAGCTACCCAACAGTAAAAAGTAGTTAGAATTATATAAAATACTGCTTACACAGTAATCCAATAACATAATAACACATTGACAGCGGTCGTTCTGCTGCTTAATACTTTTACTTTTTATATTTTAAGGACATTTTGCTGCAAATCCTCTGAACTTTTACTTAAGTAAGATTTTGAATGCAGGATTTTTACTTGTAGGAGTTATTCTACCTCTTTCACCCCTGCCAGGTGGTAACAGACCAGAAATAGAGGCACTCGGGCGACATCCACACCAGAGATGCTCACAAGTCAAGTCTCAAGTCTCTTATGGTTGTAATAAGTGTTCTGTCCCTTCCTGCTGCCACTGCATCGCCATATCTAATGAATTCAAAGCATATCCTGCATCATCATCACTTCCTTATCTATAAAGTTAACCATGATACTAAGGGAGAGAACAGGGACGGAGTAGGAATAAAAATCGTCATAGACTTTTGACTTGGACTGACCCACCAGAACCTGTGTGGAGACACCGTCGCATCAGGCCTGTCACATTTTACAGGAACCATGTCGCACACAGAGGAAAAAGCAGCACATCAAAAAGAACAACCAGCACATTAAACTGTGGCTCTTTTTTTGTAACCTTCCTCCGTATGAATTAGCAGCTATAGAGAATGTGAAATTAGAGTTCAGAGTACATCACCAGACATCTCTTCATTTTAGCAGTTTTTCTCCTTCAGTGAATCTTTCTTTAATAACATTCTGTAGATCTGAGCTGATCACAGACTTTGAGGCCTGATGAAGCAGGAACAGAAAATAAAGCACCTCTAAAAGCTCTGTCCTCTGCCTACTGCTTATTCTAGAAAAACTGGACTCACTCCTGTCTGTTGTCTGCACAGTAACTGCTGATAGATGCACATCTGTTTGAAGCATCTGGCTTTTTCTGGATTTTAATTTCTTTTCTCCGAGCTCTCTCCGACTCCCGGAGATATGCTATTCACGTGCTGCTTCCTGTCGGACAGGAAGTGAGTGATCCACCTGCGGGCGGAGTCAGGCGCGCTCAGCTGGGAGAGCTTATCCTGCAAACAGGATCCTGGTATAGGACCCTGAGGAGTCCAGGTGCGGGAGGACGAAGTGGAGAGCCATGTTGACAGCGTCGTCTGCAGACTTGTTGGCTCTGTAGGCGAACTGCAGGGCGTCCAGGAGTGGGTCAGTGACGGCTTTGAGGTGGGACAGCACAAGGGCGTTCAAATGACTTCATAACCACAGAGGTCATCTGTTGTCATTAAGTCCTGTGGTCCTTGGTTTTTTTGGGGATGATGGTGGAGGATTTGAAGCAGGCTGGCAGATGGCATGTCTCCAGTGAGGTGTGTCAGGACTGTCCCATCGTCTTTCAAAGCAGCAGTAGAACTCGTTCAGTTCGTTGGCCAGGCGCAAGTCGTTAATGGCGTGGGATCTTAGCTGTGACCCGGGGTCACCCTGGTGCGTGTTGGGATACAGCAGTCCTCACAGAAGCTGATGTAGGACGTCACAGCCTCTGTGGACCCGTCCACACTGCAGTCCTGAACCACAGACTGTACTGTCCTGAACACGTCCCAGTCAGTGCAGTCCAAGCAGGCCTGAAGATCCTCAGTGGCTTCACTGTTCCGTTGCTTCGATTCCCTCACTACGGCTTTACAGAGTTTCAGTTTCTGCCTATTTGTAGGAACGAGGGGGACCATGACGTGGTCGGAGTGGCCCAGTGGACGGGGTGATAAGCGCTGTTGGTTGTGGAGTAACAGTGATACAAAATATTCCTCTTCTCGGTTTGGCATTTAATGATAGTCTGGATTTGGGACCTTCATGGCTGACGTTTCCTTTGTTAAAGTCACAGAGGACAATAACTAGGATAGTTGTCTCTGAAGAGCTGGAAGCCGGCCAGCTGCAGTGCAGAGTCTGGTATTGATCCACACAGCCAAGTCTCAGTGAAGCATAAGACAGAAGATGAAGCAAAGTCTCTGTTCTCCTCCACCAGTAACTGAAGTTTGTCCAGTTCTGTTGCACAGTGAGCGCACGCTGGAGAGAAATACACCTGGCAGCAGTGTGTGAAGTCCGCACCGGCACGTTTCCCTCTCCCCCCGGCGTTTCACTGAATCAAGCCGAGGTCAGGGCACCTTTGACCGGGATGGCCAATAAGTTCACAGATGATGTGAGAAAAGTAGGAAACAAGTCCGCTGATGTTCATGAGCTCTTCTCTGGTGAAGGAGCTCCAGGTAGCGCAGCAGAAAACTGAATTAATAAACCAAATTAAGGCAAAGTGATGCGTACTGACACACTGAGGCAGCCATCCGCTGTGTCATCTCAGAGATCACTGGTGAATGCAGCATGGATAATGAATTACAAGTGTTAATGAATTACAAGTGTTACTGACCTTGTTGTCTTTGCTAGCAGCTGTTGTTCAGTTAACTTCTGCATTTTAATGCTACAACTGTCTTTGTTGTTCCTGGTTCGTAGAATTTTCTGCAACTAACCAACTGAATAGAGTAGACAATCTGCTTCCTGTTTACACCGGCTCCAACACACACACACACACCCAGTGTACATGAATAGTCATGTATGTATGAGTTTTCAAATGTGTTAGTATGGATGGAGATCGCTTAGTAACGTAGCAGTGTGGACGTGGCCTCAGAAAGCCAATGTCCAACAATATACACCAAACTTCTGGGAGAAAGGTTTAATTCATGATAAAAGATTCAGATCTGACCCAAAATCTAAAGGGTTCTTCCCTTGGCCATGACCCCTCCCTCCACCAAGTTTGGTGCAAATCAGTTCACTTTTTCTGTAATCCTGCCGACAAATGAACAGACACAGGTGAAAACATAACCACCTCGGCAGAGGATATTATCCTTCACCTGTGGACCTATGAAGCACCGAGGCTGCAGCCTGTGTGCTCTGTACAAAGACTCGTGCTCCATCAACTTTCCCTGAAAAAGGTAAGAGGAGGAAAACTGTGGCTGGAGCTGGCTGAGCTGCTTTCCACAGTGTTTTGAGTTCATGGCCTTCAGCCAGATGCTCAGTGGCAGTGCTGCAGCTTGGCCACAGCTTCACTCTGTGCAGCCAAAACAACCCCAGCCATGCCACACCCAGTTAACACCGCTCTCCCCCAGGTCCGGCCCCCCCCCCCCCCGCTGGAGCCGGCCATCCTTCACGCTGCTTTCAGACAGCTGTGCTTACTCTGCACTACACAGACAGGGTGGGAAAGAAAAGAGATGAAGAGGGAAATAGAGTCTAGATGCTGCTGGATAAAAGCTGGCATTTTTGTTTCCTAATGGAGCTTTGCCCAATTTATTTAGATCAGTCATCCAGACGGCGCCTGACATTGGCATCATTGATTTAACATCATTCACTCTGTGAGGAGAAGGAGGAAAATGAGCAGATGAAGGTGGCTGACACTTCTGAGAAACGAGGACGGAGACAGGGATGCGTTCAGTCAGTCATTCATTGAGTCATATTTTTATAAATTGTTACATTTTAAAAAATATATGAAATGATCTATATAATCATAGTCTTTTGATTTATGCTCACCACCATTTTTAAGTTCTTTTCATGGCGGGAGCAGATGTTTTCCTGTTTTCCATCTTTTTTAGAATCATATTTCCCTCGTACACAGCTTCTATAAGCTATTAAACTGCCACTGAGTTAAACATTTATGAATAAATAAACACAAAGGAGTTTTACAAACAAGCCTCGGCCCTGACTGACTGACTGACTGACTGACTGACTGACTGACTGACTGACTGACTGACTGACCGCAGTCTGTGAGGAGGCAGACAGAGAAGGCTGAGTGATCGGCCAGCAGCCAGACTGAGCCCAGTATTTTCAACCCCAGAATAAACTGTAGCGTTATCACAGGAGGAGCAGCTGGCTGCCGAGCAGGACAGGTGACAGAGATGATGCTGACAGCAGCCCTGCCTGCCAATCCAGCAGGTCTGTAGTGAAGGGG
>NW_019525141.1:1453599-1480559 GCF_002814215.2 Seriola lalandi dorsalis
GGGGGGGGGGGGTGTCGCTGCTAGACGACTGAATAGGAGCTGTACAGTTTCTAAGTAGAAAACAAGTCACAGCTATTTGAGCAGGAAATGCAGCTGATTTAGAGAGTTGCATTTGCACATGTTACACCTGGGCGAATGCAAAATCCTCTTCACAGACACGATTTTAATGCAATCTCTTCAAAAAAAAAAGAAAAAATGTATTTGGAGCATTTTAAGTGACGGCTATGAAACAGCCCCAAAAAAAGCTTATTCATTTTCATTACCTAAATAATAAAAAAGATTCACACTGTCACAGATATTTTGCAGATCATGTCATAGATATATTTCTCTCAGCTAGAAGTATTCATTCCTTTACAGGTAAGATACCACACAATAACGGCGGCAGTAGACCAGCAACTCCCTCTGTTTTTTAACGGCTGTTTCTGGTTTAACAAAAAGGGGTTGTACTCTTGTCCATAGTGTTGTTCCTTTCAATCATTTACACCCAGAAACATGGGAAAATAAATCTCACAGTTATCCTCGCTAAACTAAACAAATCTGCGGTTCCAGTGTCAGAGCTCTTTGCTTTCCTCCCGCTTATATCATCTTTGAGAGAAACCAAGACATGTAAAGACATTACCATGCTAAATGAAACAAATCAAAAACAAATAAGACATTTTAAAGATTAAACAATTAATTGATTAATTGAGGAAATAATCTGAAAGCAGTTTTGCACCCACAGTTTGAAATCTTGACTAAAGAGCTGGTATTGACCTGTGAGTATTCAGTCTGTGTGTATCTGTAAATCAGCCTGGAAATGATCCACAGCTCCTCTCCAAAGTGAAGATGACAGTATCTTCAGACCCATCAGGACAGAGGCAGAGCAGCAGGAAGAATAATTAATGCCTATAAATAGGAGATTGTGTCTTTCTGGGCTGGTAGACAGTCCAAACCTGAACCAGTCAGAGCCTTTAACTGATTGTATCCACATGCAAATGAAAGCTCGGGATGAAACATTTTTTTTTCTCTTGGAGTAATTTTCCTTAAGCTCGGTATAAATCTTGACTTTCTAGTTGAAGATGGAAACTTTTAGAGCTTAATTAGTTCATAAAATCACGTAGGGTGTTCGGGGCCTGGAGCTGGGTCCCCACGGCAGACCAACAACAGTCTGCTCATTAGGAGAAGCCACTGGTCTGTGTCTGCTGCTCTGCATGGGCTGCTAGCACAGTCTCTGTGGCTTAGAGGGAGCGACACACATGCACTAACTGTACCTACATGTACAGACACAGGCACAGACACACAGACGTCAACAGATCCGAAGAAAAAGACGAAATCCAACAATGAACCGATCCACTCGCAAGAACTGTGTGTGTGTATCGCAGCCTGATGTATCTGAGCTATTAAAACACATCAGTGAGTCACACCGTGTCGCTGACGTGTCACATCACCACGAACACACACAAAGTAGTTTTTTTAGACTCTCACACACACACACACACACACACACCACCCTGTTGCCCCAAATACTCACTAGAGCACTGAATGTGTGGATCATTCTGCCACTGAAAATAGTCCCCAATAAATTCACTATTCCCTGAATAATGTTTGCTAAAACTACAATACCCAGCTGCTGTAGGAAACTAGTGACCCTTTTAAAAAAGAAACAATATACATGAGATGTATATAAAGTATATAAATGTATATAAAGACTAAATTTAGGCAAAACAAAATTGAAATAATTTAATAAAAACTTAAATGATAACAAAAAAGTACTTCCTCAACATTAGACGATCTTTGTTGTCATGGTTACACTAATAACAAAGTGGTTAACTTCATCGAACGGTTATGGATAATAGAAGCAACATAAACAGCTGGTTTCACATGGGAATGGAACATCGCTCTCCTGTGTCATATTCATCCATCCACCACCACCTCCTCCTGACGTGGACTTAGTCTCTCTTTATACTACGTCACTGCACTTAACCCTTTGCTCCTACCATGATACGACCTCTAGATGTCACCTAGCAACAAAACCTAACTATGTTGTCATAATGACCTGCTGCACAGACGACCTGTGGGTATAAGATGTAAAGTATCTTGGGGAATTCTACAGCGTAGCAATATATTAAGTGAGCTCAGATGTGCGCTACTGTTTTGAGGCTTTTCTACTTTGTGTATTTACATTTGCCTTTAGTTGTTGTTCACCAATCACATGGAGTCATCTGCAACACACTCTCTGGATCTCGACGTCACTGTAAATGAGTGAAACCTCGACGATCTATGAGAGTTTAAGTAAAATAAATGAGGAAATTTGATGCTACTTTTTAGGTCCACACCATTTCAGAGAAAAACAATGGTCACGCTTGGACCCTTTCATGTAAGCTAGGCTACCTCACCTGGATCCACCTGGGTGGAAACACTTCACACAACAGGGAATCTTACGTTTATGAAGTTTACTTAACTTCAGCAGGTGAAAACAGAACACAGAGCAGTTTACATCAGTGATCTACGCAGTTAAACTGTGCTGCGGATAAAACTGAGAAAAAAAGTCAAAACTTTAGATTTATAATGTACAACTATTTTGATGTACTATGATATATGAAACAATCGATCTAGTTGAAATCAGTGCAAATCAGAGGCACAATCAGGAACTGGCAGGTGACTTAAAGGCTGTGGAGCCTCTTTAATTTCACCGTGGTGGAGCCATTTTGTTGCAGCTGCAGAGAGGAAAGAGGAGCGGTGATTCTACACTAGTTCGTCTTTGACTGGATGTTTGGCAGGCGTGGCACACTGCAGCAGCACTGAACCAGCTGGCATCCACGGATAGACAGACAGGAAGAGGGAGGGGGGGAGGGAGGGAGGGAGGATGCAAGTAGAAAGCGACGGATGAAGAGGTGGAGGAAGAGCGAGGTGGATGTAAAGGGAGAAAAGAGGAAAGACACACTCATATAGAGGGGAAATGTAGTATGTTGCTCTGACTGACTTGCACCATCACCTCTCCTCCCGTGCACGGTGGTGCCGCTGAGCATCCCATCTCTCTCTCTCTCTCTCTCTCTCTCTCAAATTGAGTCATCATCCGCAGAGCCAGTGGTGCCAAATTACCAGCACCTATTAAATTGTTGCTTTTCCTAATTAGCTTCCACGTGAACTCAGAGGCTCAACGTCCCAAAAATGTGTGTCACTCTTATAATCCTTCCTGCAGAGTAATTTAAATCAGAAGTAGCTACCTTTAGGCTACGCTGTGGCTGGAGTCATTTCCAGGCCACATTAAATGATAGGATCTGTAATAAGACTGAAATGTAGCTCAGCTGATTGAGCCAGGTGAAGGAGGGAGCTCTTGTTATATTAATCCTAATGTGAAAATGATGGAGGAAAAATGAAGTCAGAAAGCGATTAAATGATTAATCCCACAAGGAGCTGGACGTGTGAATTGCGTAACTAAAGTTATATTGATGCATTTATGCAATTATGTAATCTGCTAAATACTTAAAAGGGCGCGCATGCAAATTGAATACGGTGACTCGCGGCTACAGCACAGGTGCACGTGAGCGGAGGCAGGATTATCAGATTGAATCCAACCCAGAAACTCAAAACTAATTAAAACATTGTCAGACACAAGAGCTTTATCTCACCAACAAGTTTGTTTTGTGTTTAGAGGAAATTTTAAAATGAGAACTTTCAGGGATGAGAGTGAAAGCTCAGGATTATTTCCAGGTTGCTGTGGCGTTCCTTGGGATTTGTGTGTGTGTGTGTGTGTGTGTGTGTGTGTGTGTGTGTGAGCTGGAGCCTAGTCACAGTGGACTCGAGGACGCACCTCCGCTGGCTGGAAATTTAAAATGTTCACACTGAAGCATGAAGACGAGGACGGTGTACACTCAGGAGAGAGAGAGGTCACTACGCTATGTGGGTCAACAACACTGAGAAAAAGTAGATCCTCAGCGTCTGCATCTAGTGCACGACGGCTTTAATTGTCGGGGTCGGTGAGGAACGCTCAGAATGAAGAGAAGTCAGTATCAACATTTTGGAAATACAAATAAAGGGTTCCTTCTAGCTTTCTCTAATTTCCTGGAAATGTTCTCAGTAATTTTCTGGTATGTAGGTTGACTCCTGTGACATCCCATAAAGAAATGTAGGCCCAACATATGATATACATGCCCCTATATCAAGAGTGATGTTGCCATATAAAGTATGTCACCTGTAAGGGGATATACTGTGACAGATATACATCCTCTGGACATATAAAGGTATACATTTATAATATATATGAAATGCCAGTTTATCAATACAATATACTTAAAACATAAAAAATCTTTTTGTCCTTTATGTATGATTTTCTTATTAATTTTTTCTTCTCATTCATTTTAAACATACATGTCTATATTTCATACTTACATATAACGTATATTGATGAGCTTTGGGATGAATATATATTGATGAAACATATATAAGTCAGTAAGTAAGTTCATTTTAGCATCTTTCACAGATAAAAATCACAAAGTGTTTTACAACATAAAACATACACAAGTTCAAGAAATATCAAAATAAAAGCAGTACAGTAAATAAAAAGCAATAAAATTAATTAAAATATGACAATAAAAGCAATAAAATAAGTAAAGAGCTGCACAATAAAAGGGGGAGCTATTCAAATAGACTGTCAGAATAAAAATGAAGGCCAGGAGGAAAGCGCTCCATAATTTAGGAGCCACGGCTTGAGAGGCACGGTCGCCTCGAGTCCTACAGCAGGTTCGAGGGACGGCCGGTAATCTTTGCTCAGAAGACCTGAGAGCCCGACTTGTTGTGTAAAGGAGGAGGAGGTCAGCAATATATTAAGTCTGACCATGCAAGGCTCTAAAGGTGAGCGCCAGTATTTTAAAATGGATAAGGAATTTGACGGGGAGCCAGTGGAGGGAGGATAAAACTGGTGTGATGTGTATTCTCTTGTTATTTCGGATTAAAAGCTGGGCAGCTGCACTTTGGACGGTTTGGAGACGATTCACAGAGGTTTGATTCAGACAGCTACAAACAGCATTACAACAGTCTAAACCAGTAGAACTAAAAGCATGAACAATCATCTCCAACTCGGCCATGGTCACCACAGATCTGCGTTTTGAGCGTGTGAGATGGTTAACGTGATTATCAAGAGACAGGGACTGGTTGAACATGACAACTACATTTCTAAGGTTGTGATGAACACAACCAATCAACAGCCCCATACGTTGCTGGATTTTCTGGACCAATTACGAGAGCTTCAGTCCAGCATTAACATACATGTTTGTATTAGCTACACTTATATGAAATTGTTCTAATTTCTAACAGGTTCTATGTAATTTCTACATATGAAGAAATGACATAGAACCTGTGAACCAGTGAAGTCTTGTTCTCACTTTACTCTCCTTTCTGCCACTTTTAAAGGTCATTCATTTGTACAACGACTAATATCATTTTTTAATAGAGAGATTGATTCAAATTTTCTGTGTTTCTTGTTAACACTTCACTTCTGAGTGAAATTTGAAAGGAAGAAACTGAAGAATGAACAAATTTCAATAAGATCAGACCTTTTCCTCCACACTGATGAAGGAAACAGACAGTAAACAGGCAGTAAACAGGCAGTAAACAGTTTGCAGTGACTCCCTACCTCTCAGCTGACTCCAGGGCTGCAGGTAGAAAACCCAGAGCTGTGACGTCCGGTCTGCAGGAAGAAAGAAATGTCGGAGTAATTCATTTGTTTCCCTTTAACAATAATAATTGTCACTGGGGTGTGTCTCACAGATCGGACTGTGACTCCTTACGCACACACACACACACACACACACACACACACACACACACACACACACACACACACACACCGACACACACCTTTTAATTCCTTGCAATAAATCATGTAAGATTGGTCATTGACCACATACAGACATGGGGTGTGTTTGCGTGTGTGTGTGTGTGTGTGTGTGTGTGTGTGTGGGCTTGTTTTACTATATTCAAATGGTCTGAAAACCAGGAGCCAACTTTACCTGCTGGGTCTGACAGCTTTATGGACCCAACAAGTTTAAATGGCTGATTGAGGGTTCAGACTTGGTTCTAGGGTTCATGGTGATGCGTTCAGGTTCAGGGTCAGGGTCAGGTGAGGGTAAGGAGCTGGGGAATGCATTATGTCCCCATGAATATGCTAAATCAAGGGTGTCTGTGTTTGTGTATTGTCCCTGTAGCCTGTGTGTGTATGTGTGTGTGTGTGTGTGTGTGTGTGTGTTTGCTGCCTCCCTATTGACTGTGTGTCTCCCAGGCGCTGCAGCTGTGATGAGGTCCGCCCTGTGTTGATAATAAGCTCGTTAATCATGCCAGCTCCCACTCTGTGTCCTGTGACTATGATTATCAACATTGATTGGCTGTGGAGAAAGCAGCCGCTGCCTCTGGACCAATGGAGGCAGAGGTTGTTGGGGTGTAATGGCAGAGCGGACAGCTATTGATTTAAGCATGAGAGGAGACTAAATGGAATCCGACTGTTTTGGCTCGGCACTGAGACAGTTCTCAGCGGTGCTGGTCTGGAGTCTGTGCAGGTTCTGGTTCAGGGTGTCAGAGCAAACTGAAGGCACAGACATTGTGGTTAACCATACAATTTAAATTCTTAAAGATCTCATTCTGTCGGCAAACTGTCATCTGAAATAACTCAACAAGTGTTAAGAGAGCCTGTTCATCTGCTGGAAAACAAGGGGAATGTTAAAGAAAAGCCTGAATTGAAAAAGAATGTAAGGTTTCAGGTCACTGAATCACACAATAAAAAAAAAGCTCCAACATCACATTTGGGATTTTGAATATATTTATTTTTTTGAAACTCTTCATTTCAGAATGAAATAGGATTTTGCTTCTAATAGGAAATAAAATATAATAAAGAGAGTCTTTTGGTTAACGCCACAAGCTTCACATAAAGTACCAATGAAGACCGATGTGTCATGAAGAAGATCACACACAGTACCTAAGGTTAATAATTCCTTTATTTTATTTATTTCATTAATTATTATTGTTCTCTGTAAAACTCATTTCTTACACATCACACACTGTTACCATCATTCTGACATTGTTTTAAGTCTTCAGCAGAATATGTCTCCTGTTCTTTGTTATGTTGAACGGCTAAAAATATAAGATGTCTGTGTTGTTGAGCTGTGTTCAGCTGATGCAATAAAAACTAAATAGTCACTCATTACTATGAGAACTTTATAAAATGACAGGTCCCAGTTACTCTGCTGTTAGCACAGTACTGAAGTGGCTGTTTAAATGAATGGACTCTGGATGCAATGACTTAACTGTCTATTGTTTCTATATATCATCCTTTATTATCAAATTTAAATATTTATAATATAGTCAATGACATCACATGTACTGTCATCCCTAAAGTAATACTGATCATCTGACTGATCCCACACACACACACTCACACACACACATGCGCGCGCTATTGTATTTATGAAAAGGAAACACACACACGACAAATAACTACAAACACATAGAGAGTTTAGCTGCTGGTTCGTCCTTTACACTGAACAATCTGAAACATCTGTTCATCCCAACTGTTTGACTTTCCTCTGACAGAATCCAGCGGTGGAGAGGTTTTTGGTTTGTGATGTGTGTCTCTGAGACGTCTGCCTCCACCACCACACAACAGTTTGTGACAGTTTAAGAAAGAACATTTAAGACTATGCTCAGTATCCTTGTTAGTTTTAGTTTTACCTGAATTTATTTCTTCTGAAAAAATAGTTCCTGTAGTAGTATAGTATCCTATAGTACCCATATCATGGAATGGTGGCAAACAGAGGTGAACTGCTCCTTCAAACCCACTGAAAGTCACTATGCTTTATTCAATCAGGCCTAATATATAAAGTATATATAGCACTTTAAGGTGCACTGCATTCAGATGACAACAGATCTTTGTTGAAGACATGCTGAGTGCTGTACGACAATCTCTCTCCTCCTCCCCGTGAAATGAGGATGTGGAATTAGGGTGGCCTAAAAAAGACAATGGAATAGAAAGATGAGACTCGAGGGTCCAGTCAAAATTACCTCAGTCTGTTCCTCAAACCAAAGCTAATGTGTCCTCACAACGCTCACGCACACACACACACACACACACACACACACACACACGGCCTTGAATAGCTCACTGCATTAGCTTTAAACTGCATCACTGCATCACAGGAAAGTTACCACGCGATCTGTCACACACATTCTCCTCTGAAGATCTTTGTTCTCTTTTCGGAGGTGATCTGAACTGTATGAGAATCTGAGGACAAGGAACCAGGAAGTGACAAACACCTTTTTTTTTTTTTTTTTAAAGCCCACGAGCGGCTTCTCAAAGCCCTCTGATTTCAAGTCTCTGTTGGGATCAAGAGGTTTTTTACGAGGGCCGTTTATGCCGATGTTCTCGATGTAATCGTGCACCTGGTTCAACTCCGCTCGTCCTCCAGCCTCCAGCCTCCCAGTGAGACACCACTCAGCCCAACAGCGCCAGAACCAGCAGAGAAAGCCAGAATTAAAAAGATAGAAGGAGGAAGAGGAGGACACAGCGAGGCCACACACATAAATCCTCTCACAAGTCTGCACACACACACACACACACACACACACGTCTGATAAAACTCTGCTAAACTCTGTTACTCAATTAATGTCTGGTTTTATCTGGTTTTAACACACCTGCCGTCCTCAGCTGGAATTAAAGCCTCACCTCTTTCTCTCTCCCCTCAGCTGCCCCCCCCCCCTCTGAGTAGCTAAGCGCAGTGTGTGGGATTAGGTTGCTGTGGTAATAACTTCCAAAACGCAAAGATTCGTCTTCCCCCGTATTCAAAGAGACTTTAGCTTTTATAAACAGAACCGCCTCAGACTTCACGTACAACTCCAGGTTTTAAACCATGTCTGTCTTTTCTAGTTTCATCGTGTTAAAGAACCGGCGCGGCGTCGTCGCCTTTATTCTTTATTTCTCTGCTGCAGAGTTTTCTGGACGCGACCATGCCGAGCGGGGCTAATGCCATGAACTGTCTTGTTCACTGTTTTCCACAATGTTTTGCAGTTCAAATGGCGGATTGGAAAGTGCTGACATTCCGGTGGCGGATATTGCTCTCTTGCCCGCCAGCGCCCTAAATCCCCTGTTGCGAGGAGTGTGGTGTGAAATCCATTTAGCACAGATTCTTGCAAAAGGCTTGTCATCTCATTGAAGAGATCCCACTGAAATCTGGAAGAAGCCTTTTACTGTAGGTGTTAAAAAAAAAAGAAAAGAAAAGGAAAAAAAAAGAAGCATATTTCTCCCCGTCTTTGTCTCTCAGTCTGTTTCTTTGTCCCTTGTCCAGTTTCCTGTGAGAAAGAAGTGTCTGCTGGTGGTAAACAAAGATGGCTGCTCTGTCACGGTGGGGTTAGTCTTTCATAAAACGTGTCAGGAGACTTTACACAGTCCTGGTCCTGAGGCACGGGAGCACTAACAGGCATGAGTGAGGGTTTATCATGTCTTTTATTTCAGCATGAGGAGCTGCTGGTGCATCAGTCATGTTAGTCCCAGCTTGTTACTCTGGTCTCATTGTGACTAAAGAGCATTGTTCAGGTCTGCAAACAGCACCGCGAGCTTCCCCTGCGTTTACTCTCAATCCAAACCTTTTCTTCCCACAAAACTGCAAACAAACAAACAAAAAAATCACTAAAAACTGTGCTTTTCTACAAGAGTGGAGTCACATGGCCTCAGAAGGAGAAGTCTCTGACATGCTCTTTCTCTTTTGTCTGAGAGTGAAAGGTCTCGTACAGCTGCTCTTAAAGCAACATCACGGTTTAGTGCAAATTCTCTCTCTAATCCGAAACATGAACGACAGATGACGAACGACCGAGTTTAAAAAGCATCGATTAACCGTGGCTGCATCAGCATGAAGCCTAGTTTAAGCCAATCAGAAGTGGTCCTGATGAGAGTGTGTGTGTGTGTGTGTGTGTGTGTTTCAGGTCTGGATGCCTTTGTGTGCAGCTATATGTCAAACAAAGGGCCGCTACGCCGGCCTGCCTGCCGTCCGTACGCCCAGGCTGGGGGGGAGGGAGGACAGAGATGTGGTCTGGTCTGTGTGTGTGTGTGTGTGTGTGTTTTGAGTGGGGGGTGGGGGTGGTGGGGGTTCTGTCTGCAGGAAGCAACCAGCCGTGTGAAATCCTCCACACTGACTCTCTCCTCCTCTCTGACTCCTTTGTGCTCTATTTCCTTCACTCCTCTCTCCTCTCCCTTCATTTTCATCACGATCCTTTACCTTTCACCCTCTTCTTCTCTCTCCAGTTTCTCTCTCCTCCTTCCTCCCTCCTCCTGCTCTTCCTCTCTGTCCCTCACATGTCATCCAGCGCACAGCCGGGAGCTAATATTAACTAGCAACAAATTATAATAGAAAGTTTACCGCCCATTACAGCTCCTTTGGTGGGAGACAATCTTTGATATGGAAATGCTGCCACTGCTGTGTAGGATGCATACATATGCACTACATCTGATTCTGCATGTGTGCAGCTCTGACTGTGCCCCTGTGTGTGTGTGTGTGTGTGTGTGTGTGTGTGTGGGAAGACAATGTGAAATGGAGGGTGTATCCTGAGGGAACCCTGTTGTAAACTGTTTTGACAAATTGGGACTGAGGGTGCGTTATCTCTGGGGCTTTTCTGAGGGCTGCTCGTTGCCCACAGCCAATATACACACACATCAGACTGACACATAACAAATGGTAGGTGTGGATGATGGAGTTACTATGAGCCAATAAGCTCTTTAATGTATTCAAACCCGCTTAGCCGCACTAAGTACCCAAGTGCTCAAAGTAGAGAAAGCTCAGCGCGCGCTAACAGGAAGTCAGGCGATGGGAACAAAGAAATATGAGTGTACAGTGATCATTCATCGCTTTAATGGTTAGAATTCAAATGTTTCTGAGCAAAAAGAGGAAGTAAAAAAGAAATTAAATTCAAAATAATTCCAATAAATCACTGACACGATGCAGCCAAAGACTGAAGGAATCCAGAAACACAAAGACAAAAAAAAAGGGCTTACCTTTCAGTTCCACAGCCAAAGAGTCTCTCCCACTCTTCACACACACGCACGCACACACACACACACAAACACACACACACACACACACGGTCATCACACATGTGCTCCCACGCGCTCAAACACACCGTGTGCGAGGAGGGAAAGAGACGAGAACCCATCATTGTTCTCATAACCCCTCCCACACTGATGCGTAGCTCTGTTTGGATGGCAACATGTAGGAGTAGCACTCTCTCTCTCTCTTTCTCTCTCTCTCTCTGTCACACACACACACACACACACACACACACTCACTTTTTTCACAGTGTCTGGATAAAAAACATGCAGCATCAACAGTCTACCTTGTTTCAGCCTCCGTCTACTCCAGGAATTCCATCACACACACACACACACACACACACTCCTCCACTCCTATATGCTCACAGCAAACAGCACACAAAGACTCACTCACAGATCATGTGATCATGTGATGTGTGTGTGATGCATGCATGTGAGAGCATGTGGTGTCTTTCCAGTCCCTGCTCCTTATCAGCCCTTTTGCGTACACTGTGTGTTTGTGCACCCTGCTGTGATGATGTCCGCTGTGTATTTTGGGTATATACCTCTGTGTGCTGTAGTAATGCAGCAGCTCCGTGCCCCTATGTGTGTGTGTGTGTGTGTGTGTGTGTTTAGCCAGAGGGGGTTAGGTGTTAGGATAAACAAACAGGCACCTTTACAACCCCTCGTTCTGCTCAGCCATCGGGGAGGAAACAGCTCTCACATCCGCTCTATTAGTCCCGAGGGGCAGTGTGGCTACATGTACTTAGCCCCTCTGCATTATTGATAGCTGGTAATGGTGCCATTACTACAGGATAGGAAGCTGGTGGGTGTTCTAACACAGGGCTGATGAGGACACGTGAGGAATCAAAGTCCGTCGGCCCGAGCTGGGCCAGACTCTCTTTAAAAAAGAGGCAGAGGAGGTGTTTTCACTGCGGGCACGGCTACTTTCTGCTGATTACACAAACGTCACACAAGAAAAAGGAAGCTGATGAATGTTTTAGTTTATGGCGATTTGGAGACATCACGCTTTTGGGAGCTGTGCCGGTCTGAACCGGGCCGGTCTGGGTGACTTTCTGCTGACTGCAGCGTTGAGTCCAGCCAAGTCGCAAACGAGGCTGTACGTGCTCTCTGAGTGAGGTGACTCACAGCGGCACTGACGGAAATCTTCCAAACAATCACACCACCATCTTTAACAAGAGTGTCTGACGGCCTAAATGTAAATGTGTGTGTGTGTGTGTGAGTGAGACACAAAACAGAGAGACATTTACAATCTGTCCAACTAATCAAGAATACACACATACACCACACACACACACACACACTCACGCATAAAAAAATTAATTTTATTATAATTACTTTATTTGTTAATTAGCACATTTGTTCCATATAATCCTGTAATGAGCATTAACAAGGTGTCAGTCTGATATGCTTTCATAACCTCCTTAATAGTTTTGTTAAACTGTCGTTTTCAGATGATATGTAATTAAATTAAATTAAAAAGTGAAACTGAAGTCACATTTGTAATAATGAAACTGGAATTCAAACAAATTTTTCAACACATTTAAAACGAGTCAGAAAAGTGATGTGTGAAAACACTCAATGAAAATCTAATTACATTTATAAGTAACACACACTAAGTGACGATGGTCTGATGTGTGTACTAAATTATTTTGTTGGACTTTCACTGTATTTTCAGCTGCAGGTAAATGCAGCAGGAAGTAAAACAGTGTTAAAGGCTGAGTTAAACGTCACACTGTCGTTACCTCTGGTGCCCTCATGTTTGTGTAAATCTAGACCTGATAGAAAAAGCAAAACCTATTCCTATTCCCATTTTCTTACTAATTTATATTAAAAATATTTTTTTTTAAATATTGAAAGCTCATTTTTGTCATGTTAAACATTTTATACATGAGTTTATACATAGTTTTTGTCTGCATACAGAATTAAATGTTTATATGGTAAAAACCTAACCTGAAATACAAATGATAAATATATTACATATTAGTATTTCCATAACCTGTGTGTATATGTAAACACACACACACACACACACACACATATATATATATATATATATATATATATATATATATATACAGTATATGTGTGTGTGTGTGTGTGTATATAAACATACATACATATATACATACATACATCACACCACACTACACAGAAAGGTAATTAAGTAAGTTCCTTTTTGATATGCCTGGTTGCTATAGAGACGGTCATGTAACAGCAAAGTGTGAGGCTAAAGATAAGCAAGCTTCAGAAGTCAAGGTGATGTGTTCTAAATATTACTTACTGGTTATTTATTTTTACAGTTCATGTGTTTTTTAAATGGAATTTATTTGTGTTGCTAATGTGTGCTGGATGCTAACCCTAAGGCATGCTAACATATATTGGTATGTTTTTTTTCTAGGATGTGTGACAAAAGCTCATTTCCACTTTAAATTTTTTTTTACTGAAACAGATGTCCAGAGTGTTAAAGTTAATATTCCACCCTGGAATCTGTCATCTGACAATAAATAAATAAATGAACAGAACACAAAAACACCAGCTTTTTCAGAGAGAGGTGGAAAGAAAGCAACATTTTTTGTGGCAAACCTATGTAGACTTTAATTTGAAAACACTTGAATTTCATGTGTTGAGATAGAATATCTAGTCAAGTGTAACTATCAGGGTGGTTTGGCTTTTAGAGAACGATTTAGTGTGATTTACATTTTGAATTCAGATTTTTTTTTTTACAGAGAACAAAGCAGAAGTTGCTCAGAGAGTCACGAAGAGTAAATTCAACATTGTCCAGAAATGCTGTTGGTCGTCTGTATATAATGTATATAGAATGTTTTCAACAGGGAAAATGTGCATAAGAAATCTACATGAAATTTTGGCAACTGAGACCTCATATGTTCAGTTTCAGGCTGTGTTCCCTTAAAACAATAGAAATCTAGTTTGACTCAAAAAAAAAAAAAAAAAATCCCAAGGTCCCTTTATGAGCTTTTACCAAAGATTTCAACCACATCTCATTCATATGTATGTAACATGTGGAGAACATGTACCAGATGTTACATAAACATGTCAAATAAATGCATTTTCTTCTGAGGAAATTATTTAAAATTGAAAAACAGTGTGTCATGTGGTGTAAATGATGATTTCTATTGTTGGAATAAAATGACAAAACTCACATTGTCAGAGCAGCGATGACCAGGACGTGTTTTTACACAAAATAAATGATAAGAATGTCAAAACTTCTTTGACTTTTCAGATTGAAAAGAACCTGAGTTTAAGTTTCAACCCTTAAATTTATTCCTCAAACACCTATTTACTAATTACTGTATACATGATATGAAATTCACAAAAAAAATTAAACTAAAATGATCCTGTTTGAAAATACACTTCCTGTGTGTGTCTATGCATTTTTGATTTATTTTAGAAGCAATCAAACATACGCAGTTACACACACACACATTTGATTAGAGCTTTAAAAAAAAAAAAAAATCAGCTGTCATGAGGAGGCTGTTGTAAAATCTTATAAAAGATGAAATGTTCTGGTATTTCACTGCGTTCACACAAACGCGTCGCTGTGTTTGGAGTGTTTTGTCAGTGAATGCCACACCCAAGGGCCCTCACACACACCGAACGGACACCATACACTCCTCCGCTTCGATGGCCGACTCACACACAGACTCAGGGTCAGCGCCCGACGCTGCTACATGAAACAGGAGGAGCGGCTCGCTGTGAGGTGATACTGCTCGTATCCTCACATTATCCTCTGCAGAGGGAAACCGCAGCCCCGGCTAACGCGGCTGGCGCCTCGCAGGCTCCTGGAGACGGGGAAGGATGACCAAGCATTCAGCAAGAGCAGCAGATTGAATTACCGCTGATCAGATTAAACAAAAACAAATTGAACTGGGGACGTGGAGTTTTTTTGCGAAACGCCTGCTTCGATGTAGAATTACACTTTGCTAAATTTACCGGCAGCTTTTCCACCAACTTTGTTTTCTTCCAGACATCAGAATGAGATGAACTAATGAGAGATATTCTAATTTTTACAGTGGGTGTTTGTATGTGTTGATAATGATTCACAGCTGTGGGGGTTTGTTGCGTTACATGGTAGCACACAGTAACTGCTTTGTGTGCTTCGATATTCAAATTATTGCCTGCTTGCTGGCATGTGAGAGCGCTTAGGCCTGCGGGCCAAACACAAGTCCAAATACATAAACTAATACGATATCAGTGTCAACGCTTTGGGCAATTATTAGCACATAAAAGAAGCTGTTAGATGAAGGGGTGGTGGTGGACTGATCTCCTCTACGATAAAGGTTGGAGAGAAAACAAGAGGAGAGAGGAAATATGTATGAGTGTCCAGAAATATCACCCCAGATAGAGCGGACCTAAGGGGGGGGGGTGAGTACCTGCTCTCTCCCGGCCTACTAATGAGACACACACACACACACTTCCTCCCGTCTGCGCCGTTTAATGCAAATAAGCACAACTATGAAATGTTCGACACCATCCACCGTCATATTTCCATATTTTTGTGAGAAAATCTGCAGCCTGTTTCCTGTGGACAGGAAGCTCACAACCCCACGCTCTCCACGAGAGGGTCAACAGCGCCTCTTTGTTTCACTGTGAATCCAGCTGGTTAAAGATATTACAGCGCCGCAGCCTTGAATGCGAGCATGATTTAGTTTGGTTATGGATTAATTAGCGAAACACACGTTAATACTTTGTCAATAACAGCGGCGGAAAAGCTTTTTGTTCGAGCTACAGATCTCAGACAAAGTGAGAAAAAAAAATCACTGACCCCACCTCTTCAGGACTGTGCATTTACAGCAGCAGTATGGCTTTGTCTTATGATGCTGAATTCCTTTTTCCTCCTGTGCAGCCTTCACAAAAAGAGAAAGTGACTTAATTCCACAGAGGGAAAAAAAAAAAAAAACCGCTGCAGGAAAAAAAAAAAAAAAAAGGAGCATAATGATCTCTTCAGACCAGGTGAGCCCGTCCACAGGGGTCCCCATCAGCTCAGCTCCACCACTGCCACATCCACAATCTCCATGACAACCACTTAACATGATGACCCCCTCACCATGACGACCTCTGTCACCCAGCTGTCCTCCTGGGGCCTGTAATGGAACTAATATGGCTGCTATGGAGCAACCTGTGAGACTGCGCCCACCACCGCCACCTCCTCCCCCTCCTCATCCTCTCTTCTTCTCCCCTTTAATTCCTCTACCCTCGGAGGGGTTAAAGCAACTAAATCTGGTGGAAGTTTCTCTCATCCAGACAATAAAAGCCACTCTATCCTGATGGCTCCAGCGGGTTAAGAAACCCTTCACCTCCCAGCACAGGAATCAATTGGATCTACAGAGCTGCTAACCAACAACCTAAAAGCTGCCTGCGACTGTGGCCTCTGTCTCTCTCTCTCTCTCTCTCTCTCTCTCTCTCTCTCTCGTAGCCTGGAGGAAATTCATCTCCTCTGGCCTCCTGCTGGAAAGTTCCTTGAATGGCTGCTCTAACCCAGTTTAGGGCCCAATTGCTTGGTTATTTTGGAATTGAGCTGTTTGTGCTGAAAATGAGAGGACGATTGTGTGCTGCAGGAATGTGCAAGCAGAAGTACAACCCAAACACACACACACACACACACACACACACACACACACAGCAGCTTCTTAAAGCATCCCTTTGTCTCTGGGGGTTGCATAATGATTCCATGACAGCCTGTCAGACATCATATGAAATTGATTCCACAAAGCCAAGGCGGCTCTCTCTGCGCCATTATCTGTAACCGCTGACGACTCCGCTCTTCATCAGCCTCTCTTATCTCTTATTATGTTATAAAAATGGCCCGGCCCGAACTGCGCTCGGCGGACAAAGAGGAAGAGGGTGTAAAAGTGCAGGAAACACTGTCAGGACCAGTTTCGGAAGTGTTAAAGTCTAGTTAAGGAGGTGACATCTTCCTTTAAAAGTGCCACGGAGCGTTTCACCTGCACCACTAACCGGGACAGTGTTTACTAGAAATACGTGTTTTCTACTTCATCCAAAGACTGCAGGTTCAAGCGTGTGCTCTGTGTGACACTCGGCCTGCAGGCCTCACAGAGAGGGCTGTGTTAGACATACATTAAGATGCTGTGGTGTGTAAATGCATGAATGAGTGTGTGTGTGTGTATTGGATGCACATGCATGTGTGGCACGCTGGTGTGTGTGTGTGTGTGTGTGTGTGTGTGTGTGTGTGTGTGTGCGTGTGTGACTTACCCCCGGCTGTCCCTGAGGGCTGAACATGCTCTGACAGCGCTGATGCTTCTCAGTGTCCCACTCCTCTTTCAGCTTTCATCTACAGTCTGTTCGCTATCACTCAAAACTCCCTCCTCTCCTCCGCTGACTCACTCTCTCCTTCTTTTCTACCGCTTCTGTCTCTCCGTGTCATCTCCATCCTTCCTGTCTCGCTCTCTTCCTCCCTATTCTGTCACCTTTGTCCCTCTTTCTTTCTTCTTTCCCTCACTCCCCTTGCTCTGCTTCTTTTCCTTACTTTTTCTCCTCCACTCATCTCTCTCCCTCCCTCCCTCTCTCATCTTTTTCTTCTCCTCCTCTCTGTCACCCTCACCAGCGCTCCAGGAGCTTGGTATCGCTGTCTCTCAGCTGGCACAGAGAACAGGCAGACACATGGGAGGGCTGTTTTGTAATCCAGCAGGTCATACCACCCTAGCACAGGAATGGGGGGGTGCTGATGGGAGAGAGGGAGGGGAGGGGGAGGGAGGAGTGAGCAGACCTATACTGCTACCTTCCAACCTATACCTTTCTTGCATCCCTCCGTCTGCGAGCCGATGGTCTCTCCCTTTTTTCCCACCGACAACGGGAGGTCTAGCCTCGCTACATCCTCTCTGCGCGTTGAGGTTTTAGGAATGAGCAGAGGGAGGGAGGGAGGAAGGAAACAAGGAAGGGAGGAAAGAAGAGAGAAAATGGAAATGGGAGGAAGTGTGTAAATGAAAGGGTGGATGAGAGAGGAGAGGAGAGGGATGGGAATGAAAGGAAAGATGAAAAGATCGGCTGGGGGGAGGGATCCCCCGAAGGGTTGTGGACTGAATCAATGAAGCCTCTTAGCTCAGGAAATATTTTTAAGTATAGGAATCATATGTATGATAAAAAAAAACCAACAAAGAGCCTGGTCATGAATTTGTGATGCTCTACACTTTAGGTTACAACCCAGCCACACAGCTGGCGCCACTGACTGTGTGTCAGTGTGTTTTAAACAGACAGGCTGGCAGGGAAGAAAGATGGAGGTTAGGTGGAAGGGTGATTGACCGGTTGTCTGCCTCACTGTGACCTGTCATCTCCCCCACAGTTCATCCATTCATCCTCACTCTCACCTTCACCCCCTCAGGAAGATCTTCATCAGTCAGACTGTTGGAGCTTCGCATTAAATGAATTGACCGTGTTTATGTTCACATGAATGATTCCGATTTATTTGTTCTACGTGAATCATAAATTCATTTATGTCGGTCCAGTGGGAACGAGCTTCTCCAGCTATTGCACATGATAGTAAAGGTAAGAATCTACTGTATATCTACATGAGTTAATCAGCTCAGTAGGATCAGTGATTAACAGCTGCTAGTTTTCTGTAAATCATGAGTCACACTCATTCATTTCAGCTCAACTTTGCTCTGGATAGTATTCATTTATTTACACTGCAGGTACATTATCTCTCAAAACAGCTTTTTTTCCTGGTGGTGGGCCGATCGCCTGTGTGATGATGGTGCACCTGGTTACTTGTGTCCATTGTCGGCGCTCAGTGTTGGCGTAGAAAGCAGTGTGAATGGTGGTGGATGGACCTGTGGCGATTAGAGAGGCCGGGTGTTGGACCGTCCTATCAGAGGCTCCACTGAGTGATGCTGGTCCGGGTCGGATGGGCGACATTGGGCGAGGGCGGGTGACTGAGCTCTGCCTATATATTACAGTAGGCTGCTTCTAAATGCTGGAGACGGATATGCTAATGTGGCTACGTCAATGTGTGTGCATGTGTGTTTGGAAGAGTGTGATTGAATGAATAACCAGTGAACCATGAAGGAAGGTGAGCCAGAGGTGTGTGTGTGTGTGTGTGTGTGTGTGTGTATGTGTAGGAAGTCTTGAGCAGCACTCTTAAGCTGGTGTGAACTGTATGGTTTCGTCTCTGAATGAAAAGCACAAAAAAGCTGTTTCTATTGCTAATCCCTCATTATTACTGATGTGTGTTCAACGTAAATAATTTCATCATAATTCTGATATTCCTCAGTTTATTTCGCTGTTAAATGGTGAGAAATCCATTCAAAAAAAAATAACCATATACCAACCATTACCGTTTCAAGAGTGAGAAATGAAAGCATCTATGCAGGAACCACGGATGGATGTAGAATAAAGTACACAAGCAAACAGTCTGTGGTGTAAAGACGGCTTCTTTTGTGGTGGATGAAAGATTTGAGCAGGAGAAGAAGACGAAGCAGCTCACAGCGTCCACAGCTCTGTCCTCCATTTACATCTTGAATGAAAGAAGCAGGCCTCCAGTTTGAATGGATTTCAGTGAAGGTGAAGTTTTTTCTTTTCTAATGTGCTGCGCTGGAGTTCATACCCCTGATACGTGTCACTCTTCAGACCTGCAGCGTGCGCCACATATGGAAAGAGGCAAATTCACAGCTGTCGTTGAAGAGTGTGAGCTGTGCGATAGAGATGAGGTATCGATTCCCATCTCACCGGGGGCTGTCACAGTGTGGACAGTGAAATTAGCACCTCCATGTTTAACTGAACCTTCAGCTCTTATACATTTAAACAAATGAATTTCATCTTTATTCCCATGAAGTGAGATTCAGAATATTTAAGTGCAATACTGTGTTGAAAACTAAACAAAGTCTTTGTTATTACTCAGGTAAGCCATGAACCAGCCCGTAGTTATGCTGCTATAGGCTGAGGCTGCTGGGAACTCCCATGATGCACTGAGCATTTCTTCTCTCTCCATGCATTCATATCACACTGACACTACTTCACACTCATCATCATCATCATTCCTTTTGTTATTGTTATTGTTAGTAGTAGTAGTGGTAGTAGTTGGTGCTGCTATCATTGTCCTTGTTATTATTAATAACACTTTAACACCTTTAAGTGTCACTATTATTATTATCATTATCATTATTATTATCATTATTATTATTATTACCAGTGTGAGGCTTTGTCCACATTAATACATTTTAGTTTTAAAAGTCATCGCTTCCGATACGTTTCCTCCTGGTGTCCACTCACAAGAGACTTTCAGATAATCTGCTGGACCTGTTATTATTTTAGAAAACTCTGGGGTTGTGTTGTAGTCTGGACAGGAACTATGAGCTTTGGAGACGGTGACACGGAGAACACACGGTCGCTCCCTGAACGGGTCTTATCTGCCTCGACTACCAGCGCTGAAGCAACATGATAATGAATCACAGGTGTCACGGACCTTCTTGACTTTGCTAGCAGCTGCGGTTCAGTTAAATTCTACATTCTAATGCGACAACTGTCTTTACTGCTGCTCGTCCAGAGTTTTGACTGTGACTAACCAACAGCAGAGTAGACTGCAGTTTACACCGGTACGCACATGCCCAATGTGATGTGTGTTATTCTGGATGGGGGTTATTTCTGTTACAGAGCTGAGATGTTTGCCTGGACACAGATCGATTAAGGTTTAAAACACTGGTTTGAAATGAAAACATATTAGTGTGGACGTAGCCTGACGGAGACAGTATATACAGATGTTTGGCTGTTCCTGGTGTCTCTCTCTCTCTCTCTCGTCTTTCCCCTCTTTCTCCTCTCAAGCCAGCCGAGCCCCCTCCACCCTGATTCTGGTTCTGTTGGAGCTTTTTCCCTGTTGATTGGAGTTTTTCCTCTCCACTGGCGCCAAGTGCTGCTTATTGTGGAACTCTTGAGTTCCTCTCTATAATATTGTCTCAACCTGACCCTGTAACGAGCCTTGAGATAATGTATGTTGTGATTTATAATATTCCATTCTCACTAAAATGTAATGTACTGAGAGACATTAGTCTCAAAAGTCATGACTCTCTGTGGATTATTTATTATGTTCACAAATGCATCCTATAACCCATCATGAATAAATGTCAATACTCCATATACAATCTCCAAGTTCATCAATATCATCATATTTGCTAATACTTCCTGTGGATATGTATGTGTGTGTGTGTGTGTGTGTGTGTGTGTGTCTGTGGGCGCGCGCACAGATCACCTGACACATGGTTACATACTGGGTTACATTTGTGTGTAGTGTTTTCAGAGTCAAGACATTGTTTGATCCAAAAATGTTGCATTCAAGTGCAGGAGGAAAACTCAGATGTCTTACCCTTACTTATGTTTTCCTCCTAATTATCTCATGGATTTTACAAATGTCACTACATTCTCATCAGAAGCCAGTATTTATCCTGCATATGTTACAGATTCATGTCTCTCTTTTTATTTCAAAAGTAGAAAAACGTGCATCAGAGCTTCATATTTTATCAAAACATCATTACTGATGTGTTCCGTCCTATTCTTTTCTATTTTCATTATTGATTCATCTACATATTGTTTTTCAATTGTTTAACTCAGTCAAATATCAGTGCCCACCTCTAGAGACCAGGATGACGCCTTTAAATTATTATTGTTATTACTAATAAATTAAACTTGATTTGTCTGACCAACTGTCCAAAACAATATATTCAATATAAATTAAATTTACAATGAGGGAAAAATAAAACCTGCAAATCTTCACATCTGAGAAACTCTAGCCGGTGAATGTGTGACAATCTTTCTGTATACATGACATTAATGATTAATTATCTAAACTGTTCACTCAATCATCACACTGATTAACGGTTTCAGCTCTATAAATATTCATGCTTACATGTAAAAGCACTCAGATGCAAACTGTACAAACAGAAACCTGCAAACCTTTGTCTCATTTTTTAAATCAAAACGAGAAGCAGAGCTTCACTCACCACACATATGAAAACACATACAGCAGATTCCCGCAGCTTCCAGCACCATACGGTGAAGCTAATGGGTGCTGGGGCTCGTATCGACAGGCTGCGTGATTGACAGATGCACAAAGAAGCCCTGCAGTCAAGGCTGAGCCGGCTGCAGCCATATTCCATGCGGTGCCATTTACGTGCCGCCATGTGTAGTAACAGGCAGCTCGGAGACCCATTTTTTTGCCACTACTCTTGTGTAACAAATCGTGTCATTAACCTGTTTAAGCTTGGTAAACGGCGTGGTAAGGTAAGCGGCTCTCTTCGGTGGAGATGACGCTGTTGGACGACGTTCAAAAAAATGTGAAGTGTTTCCTAAAGCCTTAAATTCATTTACACATCGCTGTGGTGTTCTGCTGCAACACAACATTCTGTATGTAGTAAGCTGTGTGTATTCTGTGTGTGTGTAGTGTGTGAGGAAATGTGTACATGCCAGGTGTGTGATTGTGCACATACATGTCATCATCCATGTGACCCTGTGTGTGGTTGTAGCTGCAGCAGTAGCTTTAGTCTCAGTGTGAGTGAGTTGGTATGGGTGAGGTTGGCGAGACAAGGCGCTTCCTGATCCTTCGTCCTACTATCAGCTACTGTTATTAACTGTGCGTTTTACATCTTTCACTGTGTGTGTGTGTGTGTGTGTGTGTGTGTGTGCCCATTCAGATATGGATGTATGTAATACAGTATGACTGTGCAAAGCTGAGATATGAGCAAAGACCAAAACATTTGCACATTAAATGGTATGTGTATGTCTGGTCACACAACTGAACTCACATATCTGCACACACACACACACACACACACACACACGCACTTGATCAAGATTGGTAAAAACATGTATCAGTGACTCAGCTAAAGCATAGGTATTCTGTGTTGCAGATCACTTCACGTTAAGGATATGTGCTTAAACAAACTGATAATCATGAGTAAACTGCATTCAATTACTAAGTAAAACTATTCTATATTCTATTTTCATTTTCAAGTATTTACAGAAACTAAAAAAAATATGCTGTGATGTAAAACACTGTCAAGTCAAAGCCTGTTTAATCATCTTTTGTAGTGTTGTGATCTTTAGCCTTTGTAACTATAGGCTTAGCTACATTATTACCTGAAGCTTCTTGGTGGTTAACATCATCATGGTAATTATACAATGTACAAAATATCTGATTCGGCAGTTTTTAAGGGCTGAGACATGGACACTTCTCCTGATACACACATACACACACACACACCTCTAACTTTCTAGGCAACATTATATCCGTGCACATGCTCTTGTTTTTTTTCATGCGGCCATGATCCACTCACCAGGTTTGGCTGTAAAAATAATCAATTCTTTGCTAAGCAGCTATTATGCAGTTATATTCACGATTTTAATGCCACAGCCTCTGCTGTTCTTTGTTTATAGTATTTTCTGCAGTGTAGACAACTTGCTTCCTGTTAACACCAGCACACATATGCCCAGTGTACGTGGATGGTCATGTGATGTGTGTTTTCATGTGTTAGTCTGGACCGAGATTATTTTTCCGATACAGAGCGAAAACAGTTGTTTGGTCAAAGATCGTTTGAGTTTTTTAAAACACTGTTTTAAACGTAGTAGTGCGGACGTAGCCTCTGGGTGAACTACTGTTAACCCGCTTAATTGCATTGCATGTTACCTCTTTGCTCTTTGCTGTGCACTGCAGGAAGACAGGAGGGATGACAAACCACTGGAAGCTAAAACATTACACACCACGCTGCATTCAGTGAGTCTTAACGGGTAACACAGGAAAGAAAACAACAGTTAAAGTCTCAAATGTTCCTTCAAGGTATAAGACTCCAAATAAACATTTAAAACCAGTTCTGATGGTGGTTCTTTGTACCTTGTGACGATTGTGTCGTAAAACCCTGGAAGAGAACTACTGAAGTTGAAGAGGCTCTGAGGAGGGAGAGGAGGAGAGAGGTGTTATTTTTACGCGTACCACTGACACTGATCTATATACAGCACTGAACACTGCTCCCCGGTGTCTGCCCATGTACACATATGGTACGTAAAGGTTTGAGTGAGTAAAAATTACCAAAATTATAAGATTAATAAATTTTGTATTATGCAACATTAGCATTTCAGTACAACTACAAAGCAGTTTAATTGTGTGATGTATTTACAAGGTAAACACCTGAATTCACCCGCAACATATGGACATAGGAAAATGAAATGAACACATAACAGTGATTTTGGATGTTGAACACCAACGGTACCAAGACACCTCAAACATAGAAATGAAAATTGCTTAAAAAGAATGTTATTTATGTGTTTTTAGCACCAGCTCAACAAATACATAATAGCAATGATCGCAAACCAGGAAGTTGTGTGCCTGATTCATTTTGTGCAGCATCAGTTTGAGTGTGTAGCCACATTTCATCTCATTATTATCCAGGAGATTTACATTGATGAGGCCATTAGGATGCTGTAAGCCCACTCCTCTGCCTGTGTTATGATTACATAAGCTAGCCGCTATATTAACTCACCCATTAGGAACAATGCTGACGGGACAGAGAAAAGAGCAGCAGGATACGTAAAGATCCCACCAACCCTGTGATGATGGTCTGTTTGTGTCCCTGTCTCATATTTACTAAATGTTGCTTTTAAGTAAAATAAGTGTGTTGCTGAATTGATTACATGGGCTTTATTGTGTTTAAGGGTGTGCAGTCTAAAAGGCTTTCGCTTACTGAAATGAACTATTCCTTGCACTGAATACGGTCAGCAGGTTTACTGCAGCCTTAATGCAAAAACCAAAAAAAAATAATAATCTGCCTTTTAGCAGCGGAGACAGCGTTTTATTTTGGTGCATTTTCATCTAGCTTATTTGCTACAAGTTTTAAGACTGAGAAAATTTGAGCTACAAAATATTCCTCTATTCTTGATATGAAATAAAGTCATGTTAATGTTACCATTAATTAGACCAGAGCTGTGTCCCAATACAGGAGATGTGTGGCCTCAGTAGCCTTTGTTTTGTTTTTTATATAGGTGAAAAAACTGAAAGTGACAAACAGAAAGTGATTTTAGGAGTGTGGGTTTGTGTTCTAATAAAGTTGATTATATACAATAATAATAATATATAATAATATATGATGATAATGATAACACAATAATAATATAATATATGATAATGATCATTGGGATGTTAGAAATCTCATTCATGTAGTAAGGGAACACCAGGCATGGGGGCCTCAACCCAACCACGCATCAGACAGCCGGGGCAGCCTAGCACAGGTTGGAGGTATTGTAAATAGGGTGACCAGGTGTTTTCATAATGATTTGATGTTGTTTTTCAGAGAAGCTGTGAGTTTTTCTAGATTCGAATGATTTGTTAGTAAATTGAGCCAGTCGGTTGTGAATATTTTTGTTCTGTATTTCCAGTTCAGTAGTATGGTCTTTTTGGCGAGGGTATATGTAGTGTGGAGAGGTTACCAAGTAATGGTAGTCATGGAACATGCCCGGCAGGCAATCAATGTTCCCGGCTCCTGTCAAAATGCTCAGTGTTCATACTTAAAAGTCCCCGAAAACAGTTAGCGTGCCACGCTAGCTTGTCTGGACGTGACCCCTATCTCCCTACCGGCAACCATGCTGTCAAGCCCGCAGAGGAGAAGGAAGTCATGGTGAAAGAGGCACTCGAGGCTAGCATCAGCTGGGGTTCCTCTCACAAGGAAGACGTCCTAGAACTGGGCTATGGGGAAGATGAAGATGAGACCTCAGATATCCTCACATCAGAGGACGAGGAGAGGACGATTTCTTCATCACACCTGGAGCTGCAAAGCCTGAGCCCTTCATCGCACCTAGGGATGGGGATGACAGAAGCATGCCAACTTTTCCTCTCCCCATAGACCTGCTGGACGTGTGCAAATGCGCAGACCCTGGCCCGCTGTCGTAACGGAAATCAACAGATCCCGTTATGAGGGGGAAGAGGTTGCCCCTGGCTAAGAGCGCGACAAGACAACTTCTGCCAATCTTCCCGGAAATGCTAAGTGATGGCGCATCCGGCGAAAGGCAGCCTGTATAGCAGCAGGAAGACGATACCCGGCACCTTGTCCCTCAACTGTGAAGCAATGGAAAGCCTGGGTCTCTTGCGTATGCCTCGGATGGAGCCGCTGGTCACGGTACACCTCCATCCTCGGCTGTCAGTGTCAAGTCGGACCGGTTACAGTGAGGGCACTCAATGTTCTCTCACTCCTCATTGCGTACCAAGTAGTGATATGTGATGAGTATGAGAGAACCCAAGACCCAGCTTAACTGGGAGGAAACTCTTCATCTCTGATTTATGCCTCCGTGTTCAACATTGCGCAGTCCAGGCCACGGGGAAAGCACTGGGAACCGTGGTCTTACAGGAATGAGCGTGATGGCTTAACCTCGCCAACCTATCTGACAAGGAAAAAGATGATACCCCAGAGGGTATCTTCGGCTCTGCGCTGCCCTCCAAGTAGCAATGATCTGACGCCAAGAAGAAGGAAGATAAGGTGCTCCAACTTTGTCTCCCTCGCTAAGCCCCTATTCCTCCCTTGCCTGTGGAGCGAAAGCTACAGAGGCTACTTCTCAAGTGCTGATTCTCCAAAACGGCCAAAACCTCAGCCCGTGCTGCCCCCCTCCTCCAGGCAGAAGAGCAGACCTGACTGGCCCAGGAAAGCCCCAGCCCCTGCTACAGCTTTGCTGTTTCAACCTGCCTTAGCCTGCCGGCCTGGCAGACTCTCTCCCGGCCGGTGAGGCAACTGGCCGTTCCCTATTTGCCAGAGCCGCCTGCTTGGCTTTCAAGTGTTCCTCCCCGGGGTCCTCCAGGCCCACGATGTCCAGCTGCCACGGATTGTACCAGAGCGAGCCGGGAGGAAAAGACACATTGCTGGCGAGGGTTTAGCTGTTGCCCCTCTCTCAT
>NW_019525141.1:1480698-1516428 GCF_002814215.2 Seriola lalandi dorsalis
TGTGCTGCTGTCGCAACCAGACCAAATGCCGAGGGCGCAGCTTATGAAAAGGCAAAACAAAAAAATAATAATATAAGCAGTGCGGTGGCCGCACCGCCTGATTCCCCCTCATGAAAAGCTGCGGCTTAGCCAGGGAGATGAGCCCCGCCGCCAGAGCCTTTCGGGGTTTCATGGGCTCTGAACAAAATTCTCAGGAAATACAAGTTCAGGATACTCACGCATGCATCCCCACTGCGTTTAGCACGGCGAGACGATTGGTTCAGCTGCATCGAGCTCAAAGACGTGTTTACACATTCCCTTTTAGCCCCACACAGAAAGTATCTCAGACTTGCTTTCCAGGGGATTTGTACCTCGTTCTTCCTTTTGGCCTGTCTCTCAGTCCGAGGGTGTTTGTACGGTGCACAGAAGTGCCCATCGCACCGCTGAGACACCAGGGAATCCGCTTAGCAATGCATCTGGACAAATGGCTCCTATTGGCACAATCGGAGTTTCTGTCTCGGGCACTCTTGATTTCTGCTCGGCTTCTCTGCAGGCGGTCGTGCAGAGGTGTTATCTGCCGGTGTCTCTTGCAGGTTGATGCGAAATAAACTCTAATGCTCTTCACTTTTGTTGGATAACATTAGAAGAGGCTGCCGTTGACCAGATGACTATAAACTGTCAAAAAGCTTGAAAAAATGAAATGTGATAATAATTAAAAGTTACAAAATTACTCTGAGACACTTCTGTTGTTTTGCTTCAGTTGGTTTTGACTTGGCTTATATATTAAAAGATCGCACATGAAAACAAAAGGAATGTTACTTGCAGCACGTTACAAAGAAAGAACAAAGGACACGGACAAAACGATAAAAAAAACAATGGCTAAGAGCGGTTGCTAAGAGCTGACAACTTAGAGCTGACAACTTAGAGCCAATAACTTTGAGCCCGTGGCTAAGAGCTGGGAGCTAAAAGCCATGTGTGAAATTATCACGACTGTTTTATCCCCTGGGGGCTGGTGCACGTTTTCGGGGCGTCACCCATCTTCTCCTGTGTTTCAACTTGGATAAGAGAGTGATTTTCCACGGAACAATTGTTTAATTCTACAGTTTAAAAAAAAAAAACTTGCACATCCATCTTCCACCATGACCATAAAACATTAAATGAAATAACATATAAACCTAATGGCACTAATAAAGACAGACAGGAATAATACAAATTTACAAATTTCATACTTTCAAAACCTGAAATTAATCATAATACAAGTGGTTAACTGATCAAACAACACAATAAACATTTCCTAGAGCTAACAGTCTATAAATGTGGATTATACATTATAATAATGATAATAAAGACGTGGATGTCTATAATGTCTGCTGTGTGAAGGATGTTGACAGTATGGTCACATGAAAGATATTGTCTTGAAACCTATATTTAACCTATATATATATATATATATATATATACTGTAACTCAGCCATTCCACAGGATAGACTGGGCATTGACTTATTGCATAGAAGCATCACATGCTTTACAGAACAGTTAGATATTAAATTCTATATTCTTCCTCAGATTTGTGTCTGTGAAGAGAGTTCTGCTGGTCACTGCTCAGGATTTGAATGTGGGTTGTAGTTTATGACTCAGTTATTTAACAGGGACAGAGGGAAAGGGGGAAAGACTAGTTTGTATGTGAGTGTGTATTCATATATGGCACAGAGAGTCCAGGATTCACACCTTTAGTGATAATCAGTCCTTTTGATGTTACCTTTCTATATACGAAACAATCAAATATCATTAGACAGAGTCTTATTGTTACAAACTGGAGATTTTGCCTATATTCTCCACTTGCCTGGTGTCCATTGGTTGATCCTCTGGAGCTGACCCTTTGACCCTTTGTCTGGTTGAATGTCTCTCTGACATGCTAACAGCATGGATTGTTGGTGAGAGAAAGGTCCTTTGTCTCTGTTTCCTATCAGTTTGATAGTTTGATGGTGGGAAGAGTCACAAAGTGTCAATTTTGGATCCATAACTCTGCATGTCCTTACAATGAACTTCTTTACTGGCTTGTGACTGATGCCAGGCCACGTATGTACGCTACAATGCTGACAGGTTTTGTTCAGCAGGATCATCTTCACTAATGAACACCACTTCATGATGTTTGAAGCCTAAATACAATCAGCAGAAGTAAAAAGCTATTGTTAGACTATAAACCAACTACACCACGGTCACATGACTTCAACATCACCACCACTAAACTTGATTCAGACCTTCTACAAAAGCCTTTCCTCTTACAAAGAAGACATCAGGACTGGGGTATTTACTAATGTGTTTTATGTTGTAGAATAAAATGTGAAAATATCTTGAGCTTGTGTTAACCACAGACCTTATTTCAGACATTGGACCAAAAAAAACAGGAAGTGCAAAAATTCAACCAATTTCCAGCTTTTAAGACTCATTCCTGCAGCACTCTATATGCCCCTCCAAAGCACAATATCAACTGGCTTGATAAGGAAGGTCTTATTTCATTACACTATCTCGAGTCCCGGCCTTGAAAACAGGTCCTCTGTCAAAACCTTGCTTACAGATCATCATTATTTCACATCCCTAAATTACCACACGGCAAATCTGGGGTCATGTAATAATCCAAAGTAGGAATACTCTTCACATTGCACAGAGAGGAGAAACCAGACACATTTTTTCCCCAGGGTCTTTAAGCAGGTTAATCCAGCCATGACCACATGTGTTCATATTCATTTTACAAAAAGTCTGCTCTTCTATTCATGTGGACACAAAGAGGTTGAGAAGAGAAAATACTCAGGAATAAAACCTCATCACTGCTTCTCATCGAGGCTCGAGTATGAACCCATAAGAGTCTCTTCATAGAGAGGCTGAGTCACACAGGACACTCAGGAGGAAGACTTGTACTGGCAGAGCAATTAAAGATGAGGGAGATAAACTGGAGCAGTATGAAGTGGACGTTCTCATCGGCGTTGTCTCATGTCCTACATGGCTACAGGCAGTAAGCAAACAAAGAACCTCAATTACTTTCTCTGTGAATCAGATCAGGTGTTTGTGTATTTTGTTATATTTGTTTACGACACCAACACCACGAGGTGATAAAGTGAACATATTCATATTAATCAGTGTTGTCTGGGCACATATGATATAAAAATACATATATGAGAATTCATATTGAAATTGCTGGTGTATAATGCATCATGTACCATGTATCATGTAAGATTGTCCACAGCAGCTACAGTATAAACCAGCACATGTGAAGGCTGGATGGTGGGTACTGTGTTTTCAGTGAAAGCAGGTAGAAGCAGCCGCTGAAGCACGTATAGCTGTTTAAGTCAACAACAGCATTTTGCAAAAGCGTGTATAGGTGTGTGTGGTTGATAAAAAGCTAGTCTGGATGTTGTTAACAGCCTCTCATTCCTACCTGTTCACTGTCTAACATTAAAACTGTAAAATCATCTTAAAAATGTGCTAAAATCCGCAACAGTCTTTTGAAGGTAGAGAATTGTCGTTATAAATCGTAAACGCACTGTGCAGCCTACAGTAGAGAGGAACTCCTTCCTCATGTTTTTGAGAGACAAGAAGATCAAAATATATTAAAAAATAATAATAATGATTATTGGTTAAAATAAACCATTACCATATCTCAGTATCATTTATGAATTTTAAATACATTTTCCCCCCTTTCTTGGAGAATATTCCCTATTGAAATTCTGATTAAAAAGCTCCAACAGCGACACCTGCAGGAAAGGAAGGAGGAGGCAGGATCTCTTATATCGGTTTAATGTAATTCATTTTTACGCTAATCTCTTATTGGATAAAACACCTGAAAGCAGAGGACATCCTCCCTGACCAATCAACAACAAGAACACATTATTGACATTGTGTTGGTCCAATTATGATTTGTTACGAACTGGTGGTAAAGCGATAGATAGATTCATACAGGAGTAGCATATTAGAAAATTAATTGTAACGGGTAAACACATTACAAAATGTTTTAAATTTTTTTATTTAGGCCTCTTCAACAGAATGCAAAATTCCTTTTTGCAGATTGTTTGGTTTCCATCAAGCAGTAGCTGAGTGAATGGAACGATATTGAATACTCAAACATTGCCTTCAACCTGCTAAGCTGCTAACCAGCTAGTCCAGGCTCAGGGTGAGAGACATGTCGGAGGAGGAGGAGGATCCAGTCACACCGCTAGCTAGCTGATGCAACACTTTCACTAAATCGTTTATTTCTCAGTGTCTGAAGCAGATAGAAACATGAAATAAAATGATTTGATACCTTAAAACCTTTGGCCTTTATTGTAAATCATTACCTGTACCCTAATGTTCATCATAAAAAAAAAAAATCAATAAACATTAAAAAAATTGAACTAAACAGAATGTTGATAAATATGCTTGTTTTTACCAGCATATCCATTTTCCAACAAAAAGCCAATGATTTACAATAAAGGATGTATAAAAGATGATTCATGTGTCTATTTGCTTCAGAGGCTGAGAAATAAAGGGTTTAGTAAGTGTCAGTGGTTTTCGAGGGCGCCTTAAATTGTAATGGGTGAAGCTAACCCATGTAACCTCAGCAGGATCATCGGTTTACTGCTACATTATGTTTTTGGCATTCTGTATTCTGTTCAACAAGGGCTTAGTGGAAATAATATAGTATTTAAGCCACATCAGCACATGTGGATAACTGCCCTTCGGGTATTTCATTAGATTCTGGACTCATGCCCTTTAAATATGTTTTATGATTATTCATAGCACCAGTTCAATAAATAAATGATTGCTGCTGTGGAAGCACTGTGTTATATCAGTACAGTGTGACCACAGCAGTGTCATAAAGTTGACAGTGAAACACAGAGAATTGCATCAGCTGGGCTCATTTTACATGTATAGCTACTCTGGACTTAGCTGACCCAGCCCTTAACAAGGACTCATTATTTCCCATCAGTATTACCAGTGTTGGTAACTTTCCATCTGTGCTGCATGAGTGTATCTGTGTTTTGCAAACACCCCTCCAAGAGGACTGCAGGTGGAACTATCCTGTATCTCTGAGTCTCCATCGCCATTAATATGACAGCCACCAGACACCAGCATCCAGCCACCAGCTGTCCACTTGTCTTATCCCGTACCTTCCTACATAGTGGTGAGCCCCCCCCCCCCCCCCCCCCCCCCCCCCACCCCCCCCGTTCATCTCTCTCTTTCTCTTTCTGTGGCTGACCACATCAGCCTCTGTCTGTGCATATTTTATCATTATTACACACAGTGTGATTCAGCAAGGTGGTGATCAGTGTAACCGTCATAAGAAATATCTGCATTGTCACTCATCATCATCATCATCATCAGCAGCATCATCATCAGCATCATCATCATGACCAGTCACAGAAACATCATCATCAATGAGTCAGGTCACTGTGTCATCATCCTGAAGAATACAATACAATCAATCTGGCCTTTAAATGTATGACTCGTCCTGAAATGACATTTGGGAGTCATCCAGAGACCCAAACCTTGCGCTTGTGAGCTCATGTCAACATCTGTCTCTCTCCACAATTTAGTGTCTAATGAAGGAAATGTGACACAAAATACTTATTAATGACTAATTTGTATGAGCAATTACTATTCATCAGTTACTGTGGCATTCTTCAAACGATGTTCCTCAAACAAAATTAACACATGTACAATAGACCTCTTTCACAGCAGACTAAATAATAACATTGATGGCTGAATTCCATTCAGCTGCTTCAGTTTCAGTGTCCTGGTTTGTGCACACTGGCTCACTGTCACACTTTTCATTGCCCAAGGCCTGGTCACAACAGAAAGTAGCATCACATACTTAATCTGCGTCTTTGTGAAATATTTGGTTCCAGAAGCCTGGTGATGTAGTGATGATGGTAGGGACTTTAAGCAGCGACAGTTTAAGTGACGGCTACAGTGCCTGTATACATTCCAACACGTTGCCGTAGTAATGGAAATCAAAGATTGCAAAGCAACATTTAACTATAACAACGGCTACTTCACTTCTTCAGGAAACCGAGGTCACTCTGAACATTGTTACAATATGTCTCTTAAAATGGCCTGAGAGCTCTTGATATTTGCTTTGGAGACAATTTAAAAAGGAGTTTGTATAGCTGTCAGTTACTTCAGCACCATGGACAGCGTCATGGTTTTATCGATACACAGCACAGTTAGGTTGTGGGCTGGAGAAGGAGGATGGCAGATTAACAACAGTTTGTGCAGTTTCGTCCTTTTTTCAGTGGGGTTAGCATCACCCACCCCCCACCCCCAAATTGCATACTGGAACATGAGCCCGACTAGCTGCTTACTGTGGTTGCCTCTCAGCATCTGACATGTCAGCTGTTGCCAGTGCTACTAGAGAAATCGCAGGTATCTGTAACAATATACAAATAATCCATAAAACATATAAACGAAATGACAGTGTGAAATATGAGAAAAAACGTATAATTACCAGCTAATTCTTTAATGTATCACAGGGTACGGCAAACTAGTCTGTAGTAGACAGTTGGGCTGCAACAGTAGGAGGTTTCGATGTAGAATCTACATCATTGCTTCATGCCTTAGCCATCTCTTCAACCATTGCTGTGTAAAGTCCATACTAACAGGGCTAGTGGGTGAAAAGTGGGGCTGACAAGTTAATTGCTAACAAGCTAGCCATCCAGAGTAGCACCAATCACTAACAATAGTTAATACTTTTTACTCCTGGCGTTTTGTTCACCATTGTATCATTTCATTCAGTAAAAAGTTATTTAAAGGCAAACTATGAAGGCTTAGTTATGAACCACTAGAAGTGGGTGGCGGTGTATGTATCTACAGAGACCCTGCATTTTGCCTGTATTTTCTTATTATCTTCTTATTTTGTTATGTTTTGTTGTGCTACCTTCTTATTTTCTTGTTTGTTGCTGTGTAGCATCCAAGTCTCCATCACTCTCTGTCTGTTTCACGGATGTATGCGGAGCTGCAGGTCTGTGTGTGTCTGTGAGTGTTTACAAGCAGCAACTGACAAATCCTGCATAGTATACCTTTAAGTGTAAAATAAGGCTCTCCAAGCTAACAAGTTTGCTATCAGTCAGTTAGCAAACTTTCTAGCTCCTTAATTGAGTTATATATTCACATCTCATTACTGTCTGCAAACCATTGCTCTTTTGTGTTATAGTTTTTACTTTAATAGAGAAGGTTAAATGAAACCGGATGTAGCTGATAAGATACAATTAGCATCCTCAGAGATCAAAGATGCTTTCAGAAGACAGGCTCAGACCTGCACCCACAAAGACAATATGGAAAAGCAAACTGCATACTCAAAAGACCAATCTAAAGATCCCGAAAATCAAAGGAGAAGATCAAACATAAGAATCCTTAATATTCCAGAGAAGATGGAAGGATGGGACACTGTTGGCTTTCTGGAGCTGCTCATACCAATGGTCTCCAGAACAGAAGAACATATTGACTCTTGTCACAGTGGAAAGGACTCACTGCACTGGCAGAATCTCTGACACACCTCGACCCAGGAAACAGGAAGATTTGATTTTACCTGGATTAGTGCTAAATTAATGAAAAGGATTAATTCATTGGTGTGAAAAATATACGAGAAAAGACCATGTACACCCTGTTCTACTAGGCCAAGCCGTGCATCCAGTCACAAATTCTTCTCCTCAGCCACTGACCCTAAATCCCTACTCTTTCTGGTTTGGGGGGCCTTAAAGTAGACTTGAACTAGTTGCACTACTGAGGACTAAATTGGTCCATGCCGTGTTCAATGTTAAGTACATAGTAACGTATTGCAATCCGTGCATATGATGCCACTGTTTTTGTTGTGGGGTGTTGAAATCATTTTTGGGAAACTTCATTTCTATTTTTGTCGATTTGGGTCCAGGCTTGGTTCACCGTAAGATTTAAGGTTCTGTCTTCTACAGCAATACACACAGACTAGTTAGCACAGATGAGGTGGTGTTTGTTTTTTGGTGGACTCTTGTTGGGGCATGGTTGTCTCTGTATTTCCATGTATTAACACTACTCAGCATACACTGAACTCAGAACAGTTAAAGTCCACCCTTTCTTTCTCCCCCAGGAATTTAGTTTAATCATTCTAACAGTGACCTAAATTCCACCTCAGACAGATTAAGTTTGGGCACTGGACATTTTATACAAGATAATGAACAATGTAGAGAATTCTCATCCAGATGCTGTTTTTATCGTGGCTAGGGACTTTAATGGGTTAGGGTTAGATATACCTAGATACCAACACATTTATTTTAAGGGGCCAGTTAATGAACACACGTATTGGGGAAAAGTATTAACTGAATTAACTGACATGAGCAAGATGAAGTCAGCGAGAGGTTCTAAATGTCGGTTTTGATACTTTTTTGCTTAATTACCCAGACCTAGTTATAGTGCGTGTTGGTTTACAGGCCAGTCATGCCCGGTCCAATATGGAGGCAACATTAGCTGTGTCCCAATTCAGCATCCTTCAGAGGACATGGTCTACTAAGGTATGGCCCTTCATAGCCATTGTAGACCATGAAAGCCAAAGCGAAATGAGATGGTCTGGCCCACAAAGGATTCTCAACTTGCGTCACCAGCTGTGCCCTTCCTATTGTGTCACAAAGTGTGGCTCCTGTCGCCTAGCAACCTGGACAAAACATAACTTTTTTTCACAGAAACTTGGAAACTTAAAACCTGGTTTTAATAGTTGTTCCATTAGCTGTTGAACTGAGCTGAAACCCAATACTTACATTTAAAAGTGTAATCCTCTCTGTCAGTGCTTTCATTACCAGTGTGCGATGAATCTTGGGATAGGTTGGGCCACACAGAAGAACACATCTCTCAGTCGCATCTGAAGGAGACTTCAAAATGGGACAGTCTAGCCACTGCGCTGTGACGCAATTGGTCTTCAAATGCAGCCTCTGAAGGATACGGCCCCTGAATTACTAAACTTTTTTAATAGATCAAGTTTCTGCAGCTGCTGTTTCAAAAATGATCAACTCACTTATATCTGCAAGTCTTTACATAACGGAGAGTCCTTCGTATTGCTATTGAGCTAAGCTGCTGCCTGCCACGTTTACTCTCACTTTTGCTTGGCATATTACAATAGTACGTATCATTATTATTATAATGACTCCAAATCTTCAATATGTTCATCCACAGACGATTCCACTTTGTGTTTTGTATTTGGCTGATCACAGATCGCACCCAGTTGGTGAGATACTAGGGAAGATTGGCACAGAGTATTGCTCAGAACCTCCCGGCTTCAGCCATGTTCCTGTCGGCCCCTGAAGTTGGACACAGCTATTGTTTGATCAAAGCTTCTTTTTGTTCTTTTTCTTTTGTTTACTTCAACAGTGTTTGGCATCATTAAATGTAGAATCACTGCCATCAACCAGAAAGAGCTTGGTCCTCCTGCATTTGTGAATTTTGTTTCAGTCTGAAAAGGAAGAGATTCACAAATCTATACTTTACAAATAAATGAAGATAATCACAAATATATGTCCATTGAAAAACGCTAAGCTGACGTACAAATGATGATATATACAAATACAGATTTAGAGAAGAAATCACTCTGTACTTATTTTTGCATTGTGTTTAACAAGTTATCTAACTTAGCATTTGTTTGTGAATAGTAATAAGTAATAAGTAAGTAATAAGACTGTTTTAACACCATAATAATCACCTGACTCTGCAGTTCCCCTTAGCTATATGGAGCATTGTAGCATCTGTCAGCTCATCGTTTTGGTTTTACACCCTGTAAAACGATTCTCATCAACCTTGTTTCTAGTTACCTAGCTGTTTTCAGTGCTCTGGACCAAACAGCAGGCCGAGTTAGCAAACTTAGCAACTAGCTGATAAACATAGTGGAGCATTTAACCACTTAAGAGCCAGATGTTTTTCTAATGAATTGGTGGAGAGAACAACGGAGGTAAAAGAGCATGAGTAGTGAAACAGGTGGACATGTCCACATAATACCAATGACCGTGTTGAATGTGTAAATAACTCAAAATAACTTTATTTATCCGTCAGGAACTTCATTTGTGTAAAAGCGTTGCATAGTTAGAAAAAGGAAAAACACAGAGTAAACAACAAACAAGTACAGCTTAGCTAATGTAAAACAGTTTAAGATAGTAAGTGTGGTTAAAATAGTCCGATAGATAAAGGTGACTGGGGTCATAAGGTCAAGCCCCAGGCTAATTCAGGAATTAATGAGTTGGATGGATGTGGGCATAAAAAATAAGGTTATATTTTTGCTAATAGGTTTGCCATTAAGTGACCAAAACTTCTGTTAATGCAGTTTTAAAGTAGAGATGACAGCAGACAAGAGTTACAGCAGCACCGCTACAGAGTTTCTTCAGTAGCCTGCTGATTGCTCAGTCTGTTCTTACTTCCAGCTGACACTGTGAAGTAACACAGCATCGTTCATCAGTGTGTGTTCATCAGTTATAGTTTAAAGGAAGTATATCAGAGGGTCAAAAGAACAAGTCACTATACTTGCTCATCCTGCATTTACAGTGTTTACAATTGTTGATTGATTTCTGATGTTGTTAGCACTCCATCTACTGCTTATTACAAACGTTATTATTAAAACTTATGTGGTTGTTATTGAATAATACTTTGCAAAAAGCAATTGAAAGAATACTGCATATTCTGAAGATATTCATTAATTCTATCAGCAACACTCCTCCTGTAATGCATGTGCGCATAATCAATCAAATCACATATTTATATATTAAAATCACTTTTTTGCTACAAGTCCTGAGTTGAAAAGTCATCAGAAAGTGGGAACCATATGCCTTCATGACACAAGACATGCTATAGTCTCAGGATTGTACAGCATTAAACAGTTGCAGCAATCAATGTCAGTCAGCAACTTGAGATATTTTGCATTTTGCTGCTTCATGCCTGAATGTGCATCAAGAAACGCCATGGAAACAATCAATCAAGTCTGGCAACACACAGGGCTGCAAATTACCCCACTGAGAAGCACACTGCGATTGACTGCATCTGTATTTTTCATGATCTAAACTGTCAGTTGATTTGAGAGAGAGAGAGAGAGAGAGAGAGAGATGACATCTCGGGTTCCACCCTCCTGCATGTTGTCTGGACTGAGTTAAATCTCAGGATTTACAAAAAGATAACACAACATGCTGGAAATCTTGGTGATGTCTGCAGTGATATCTTATTTGCTTTTAGCATTATGGTGCTCGCACCATGGAGTCCAGAGAAGCCAGACTGTACAGTGATCTATTCAGTGATCTGCAGAGTCATCGCAGACTATCTAAGTCTCTATAGTTTTGTTCTGTAATATAATAAACCATATTAAAGGAACAGCACATGTACGTTTTACTAAGGTATTTCCCTTGGTGTTGTGCTTCATCTGTTTGTTACTGCGAGGCTTCAGAGTGTCTGTGATTCTGAGAGACAGGAACACAGGATCAGCGCGGGTCTGACTGCCTGGCACCAAGAAACGGCTGAATCACCGGAGCGTGTCCGTGGGCCAAACACGTGCTGGAGAACACACACACTCACACATGCACTCGCTGTCTCTCACAAACACACACACACTCCTCGTGCATACTATTAATTTTTACTTTTTGTAACCACATCCTTTTTTTTTGATGATGCACAAATATCAGGAAAAACATTCTTCTTGTGTGGTTTTGTTTTAAAGGAAAATATGAGAATATTATACAGAATGTATTTAAATTAGATAATCTTAAATTTAGTTTCAGTTTACAACAGTAGTAGTAGTAGCTTTTTATAAACACTTATCTCTGTGTTGTTATGTGAGAAAACAAAACTTATTACATAAAAAAGTGACTTTCTCATTCAGATAACGTGATTTTCTATCATAACATGATAAATTGGTCATTGTTATAAAGAGAAACTTCCATATGTTATTACAGTCTATCTTAAATTCAGATTGGCTGGGTTATGATTTTTTTAGTTATGTCACTGCAAGAATTTCTCTAGTCTGCCAGACCGAAGAAGAGTTATTATTTCTGGTGTTGTGTCCAAATCTGTTCCTCCATCGATATGTGTTTCCCTAACCTTAGCATGTAATCTTATCCTAAACCTAACCACAGAGGGGGATGTTACTCAAAACATAGCTGTAATGAGAGGGAAACACTATCCTGACAGGGGAACAGATTTGGACAGAAAACCTGTATGTGCTGCATCAACTTAACCATCTCTGGTTAAGTCAATGCATTAAATTAAAGCCTTGGTAGCCAACCCAGTAGCTAGGTAGTTCATGGAAAATGGGAAGAAGCTAATTTAAAGCTTTTTGTAAGTTTTGCTATTGCTACATAGCTAACATTAGCATTAACAGACGTTTACCTACCAGACTTGCCAAGAGCTTCAGCCATTGTTTTGTTTACAAGACAAAAAGTTATGATACGTTCTCTGAGCAGCGATACTGTATCGGAAAGTAACGAAAGTCGAGTCAACAGGGCCAGAGCTAGCTGGTTAGCATTCTAACATCATTAGAAGAGAAGAAGTGATAGAAATAGAAGCAAAACAAAAGGGATGATTTCCACCTCTACAGACAGAGCTTCTTCTAGACTGATAAGTAAAGAGCTGTTAATGCTAACGTTAGCAATGTAGCAATAGCAAAACTTACAAATAGCTCCTTAAACGACAAATGGTTGAAAATAACGACTACATGTGGTGGTAGGACAACTTCGGACAATGGGAAATCGAACATGCAGAGCAGGAAGCACATTGACAATGCAAAAACCTGCCAGCAGATTCCAATTAACAATTTCTGCTCCAAACTTTCCACTTCTAGCAAGGAGGTTACAATGGGTAATTTACAGCCAACGACGCCATCATCTAACCTGTGACAACTTTGCGGTTCTACGCCAACACAGCAGAGCCGAGGATATTTGGGTGCTGAGGACTGTGACAGGCCACAACTCATTCAGGTCAAATAAACTGTAAGAATAAAAATATAGGACAGTGATGATATTCTTGCGTGTTCTTTTCACATAAAACACATTTGGACAATGTTCCTAAACTACTAGCTATTATTTCATGTTATTTTACCTTGCATGTCATTTTGAACTGACATCAATGAGTGTCATTGGAAAGAGTATATTCCCACTTTTGGTGTGTATTTCCATTGCATGTTTGGTCTTAAATTATTTTAAAGTGGTATTAAAAAGGTCTTGAAATTAACTTGGTTATACCTTTAGACACCAAGTGAACACAGGACAATGCTGTCTGACTGCCTCACAAGCAGGGCACCATAATGTTGTTCTGTTGTCATAAATATTTATATTAAAAATATTAATATTAAGTAATAACTTTAAATTAAAGCCCTCGGGGGCACTAGCCTAAAAACATAGGCAAAAATAGCCAGTATTGGTTCAGTCTCAATTTATTACTATTAATCTGGAACTCTAATAATTAACTTAATAACTATAACCAAATTACCATATCGACAGTAAGACATAGTTATAGGACTGGAGTTCTAGTAGTAGTAGTCTGAGTAGAGGTTGGCAATACTAACATTTTTACAACATTAACCACACCAGTAGTTACACTTAAAGACACTTATTTACAGCATAAAATACACAATGTCTGCCGCATGCAGGCCGTAGAACTGAGACGTACTACAGGTATGTGTGTGAACGCAACAAGTACTCAATTGACTGTGTGACTAACCACAACCTAAGAAAACATTACAACAGCAATACATTTACTAATATGTATGTACACGTTCATTAACGAAGGTCAAGAGTTTGGCTGCTTAGCTGTGCTAGGTGAGGTTAGACACAGTCCTTGGAACAAAAGAGAGAGGTCCTTTCTAGTGTTGTTATAAAGTCCAGTGGCTTCCTGGTGGAGTGAAGTCCTGTCTGGTTGTGTGGTCTCTGTGTTGGAGAGGAGGTTAGCTGGTTTCCTCTCTGTTCTTCTTACAGAGTTAGCTGTTCCACGATAACTCTACTGTGGCTACTGTTGCTTGGAAAATCAGCTGGTAGACTTTGTGTGGTAGCCGCTGACGCTGAAGTTAACTTGTTCACTCTGTGTTGAAAAGTAGAGTGAGGGAGGATGTTGTAGTCTGCTGTGGACAGGCCTGCAGAAAAGCTGGTGCAGAAAAGCTTCCAGGTAGCCTCGTGTTGACCTGGTGCTAGGAGCTTTGTTGCTCCTCGAAGAGCCAAGAGGGAAGAGGAGCTGCTGCTTTTGAGCCAAGCCAAGGAGAGAAGACGAGAGAACAAATAAGGGGATCTGGTTTTGTCTGGTGACACCCTGGGGGGGTCACGTCACATACTGACCAAGACTGACTGATCAGTGAGGTCCCAGGGGGAGGGTCCTCCCCAGTGAGGAACCGTATAAGTGAGTTCCTTTGTCTGTAGAACAAAAGAGCATGTGGTCTCCAACAACTTGAATGTACTGAGTCCCAACATCAGTTATCATGGTTTCACTGACGAACAGACACTTGTTCGCTTTCCTGCTGTAAGTTAGATGAGAAGATTGACGCTAAAAACAAGGCTACAGCTTAGCTTAGCATAAAGACTGGATAATGGGACAAATGCAGAATTGTAAAAAGGACAAATTGTGATTTTATAGGGGCTATATGTTGGACTATTTCCCTACTGGTTGCTTGACAACAAGAGGCAGTCAGGCAGTCTGGCACATAACCTCGAAGAACTGCAACTTGTTTTTGCAACTCCGCTTTTGTAGAGATAAAACACATGAGATCTGTTGTGTTAATTAGTGCGCTGTAGAGGTGGTGGTATGCATTTTGTTAATGTTAGGCAAGGGTTTGTGCTAAGCCAAGCGCGGACTGACGGGAGAACAGTGAGTTTCCCCAGTGGGCCGCCGGACAGTTGGAAATCGATTGGTGTGTGACTTGATTGACTGGCCCTTCGTGTTGTGTGCTTACTGGGCCAGATGGGGGTGGGGGGCGGGGGGGCCGTTTTACAGTGAGAGAGAGATAGGAAAGTCGGGGGGGGGGACTGATGGCACACGCTCTATCAGGTGAGCCCAATGAGACAGCCCTCAGAGCCCTGGCAAAGCACCAGTGACATGTTAAGGTTGATGATGATAAGCCTTATTTGGCTACCTTGCTTTTTAGCCACATCAGTCTCAAATGAACAGTTACACAGGTATCAAAGAGACATTAATATGATGGCTGACTGATTTTTGTTTGATTAACTTAGATACTAACCTAAACTCTACGAAGAACAACAAAAATGATAAAATGATAAGCTTGTCCTCGGATTTCTCAACATGCTGTAGCTACTGTCTAGTTGAAATTAGCCTGTCATACCTTTTTAAATACAATATCTATTGAAATGGTCTTTAGAGTGGTGTTTTGTTGCCCTCTCGTAGTTGGCCACTTTTTTGCCCCAGTCCGCCCCTGTGCTAAGCTAAGCTAAGCAGCTGCTGGCTAAAGCTTCTTATTTACTGTACAGACGTGAGCGTGACTATTATTTATGACAATTTATCCTGTTCAGGGTCCCAGGGGTGCTGGTGCCCATCCCAGGTCAATATGGGGTACACTTGGAGAGGTCAACTGACTATCACTGTCAATCAATCAATCAAAGTCAAGATACACACCTGACAAATGTCAACAAATGTGATACTGTGAATAAAAGACAACTAATAAGTAACATACAGTCCTTTATGACTGTATACACTGTGATTACACAGCTGCAATATCTCATCAACTTTTTTTTTTTTTTTTTCAGCATTTATCGATAAACCAATGTAACAGCAAACAAAACTCAAAGCTCTGCTTCTTCTTTCTCACATAAATTACAGAAACAAACCATGCAGAATCCTGGATGAGCTGCAGTCATGATCATAAATGTGACAAATGTTTATAGTGGCAACACCCTAAAAAAGCAAACCCCCCCGAGCCCTCACCATAAAGCAGGAAATCAAAACTGCAATCATCAGACAGAGCGCGGGAGAAGGGAGACGTTTATATACAGAGATGAGGGTGGATTCATAGAGAGAGAGACTCAGGGATGTAAACGGAGAGGTGGAAACACAGAGAAACAGAAAGGAGACACAAAGAGAGAGGGGGAGGTGCAGCAGACTATAGGCTAAAACCGACTGCTGTGTTTAATTGCTGTAAAATAGGCAGTAAGCTTCTCTTCCCACCTACTCTTAGCGTTGTTAATATGCTGTTAGCCTCTTCTCCTCCTCCTCACCGCCAGTCCCCTGACACACACACAGACACACACACGCACACACACACGCACACACACACACACACACACACACACACACACACACACACACACACTCACTCTGCATATTTATGTGCATCCACTAATGCACACATGCATGAACACACATACTGTACACTGTAGTAGTGACACACTACAGGCTTGGATGTACAAGTGTGGAAAGTCAAAAGGGTCAAATTCACATGCTTAGTGTTTCCATACAAACACATGCACACACACACACACACACACACACACACACACACATCGCGTCTATGTGTGTGTGTGTGTGGACCAGGCATTAAGCAGCTGGGGGTTTGAGAAGCTCTGACAAGTTTGGGCTGTTCAGTAGCTGCTTCCTGCCTGAGAGCAGCCGTTACGCAACAAAGGTGGCTGCTGCTGCTTCTGTTGTGCATCTACATAAAGTCTCATACGGTTAACTTTCTGCACACATACACACACACACACATACACACATACACACACACACGCACACATAGGTGGATGCAGATTTTCAAACATGCATTCAGTTCTTTTTCTCTCCCCCTCAGGTTGCTTCCCCTACCATCCTCCCTCCCTCCCTCTCCTCCCTCGCTCCCACTCCCCTGCATGTTAACTGAGCCACAGGATGCTGAAGGCTTTAATCAACGTCGCACAATGCACATTGGGCTCTGTGGTGAAGATCGCTCTCCATTCCACTCGGTCCTCTCTGCCTGTCTGTCTGACGACGGCTGCAGCTGTCTGAATCATAGGACCTTGCTGCACGGGACCATAAACAAAAAAGAATCACATTTTCAGATAAATGTCACATCAACATCGATAAACTGAGGCAGTAGAAGCTGTAGAGTTCATATAACCAGTCAACATGGCATTAACACAGAGCTGACTATCAGCTGGATAAATCTAAACATTTATCAACAGCTTAAATTTAGTGACAATGCCAGTTCAAGAATCAGATCATCAACCTTTAATCAAAGGTGAAATGAAAAATACTCTAAGCTGCTGTTATATCACCATTACACTACATTTAATGGTTTTGTTTTTACCTTTGTTTGTAATATGTGTCCTGCTTTTAAAATCACTCACTGAACTATTTATAGAGATCTTCACAAAATGTCTTCACTTTCAGGAAGAGCCTGGTGCAGGGTCAACTGTCACTCTTTTATTTAAAAGAAGATTTATTTATTTATTTATTTTACTACTGTGCCACCTCAAACCTGTCTCCTAAAAAAAGATGCTTATATATGGCTAATTTACAACAGCAAATACATTTTGAAAGACAGAGATGTGCAGTCACATATGACAAGACATGTTCATTGCCAGTGAACATAATCCATGCAGCAGTTATGTGGTAAAACATTTACAGAAACATAATCTCTATGAGGCAGTTGGACACATGCTGTAGTTGCTCCTTCACCTCTAATTCTTAAAGGCAGAAAAGTTGTGAGTTGATCCTTCTTGATGCTCAAAGGTAAAATTACAGATTAAGAATACCAACACTAGTTATTTTTCTTGTTTAGAAATTTTGTTGTTCTCATAGTTTTTTGCAAACCATGAGAACAAACTATGCAAAAGAGGATTAAACTATAAGAACAAAAAAAAAATATTATAATAATTGCACTGCATTTATGTAGCTCTTTTATAGTCTTCACAACCACTCAGAGCGCTTTGCACTACAAGTCACATTCTCCCATTCACACACACACACACTCATACACCGATGATGCATCAGGGGCAATTTGGGGTTCAATATCTTTGCCCAAGGACACTTCAACATGCGGACCAGAGGAGCCAGGGATCAAACCACTGACCCTCTGATTAGTGGACGATCCACTCTACCTCCTGAGTGCTATTATGTAACATAAGAAAAATGAATGTAACATTTCAAAGTTACTCAGTTTCATTCTGCAGTCCATCTTTTCACTTTAATGTATATACTGAATTGTATCTCACTAACAGACAGAGGTCCGTGATGGTAGATTAGGACATTTTATCCCCTGAAATGCTTTTATAATCAACAGTGATTAATACTGTACATTTCACACAACACAGATAGAACAGATCAATCCTCCTCTCTCTCCTCGGGGGTTTCTGGGACAGTTCCCAGCTTCTTTTGATTCATCTCTGATTATTGGGCAGAAACAAAGACAAACAAAACACTGAACGTGGAGAGAGAAGTGTGAGGGACAGCTGGAAGGCACGAGGAGTCACAGGTGTATTTTGAAAAATCAAGGGTTTTATTTTACCCAAATCAGACAAATTATTTTAGAAAAACAAGCAAAAGGTTCTGGGCCTTTAAAAGAGGTCAGATTAACAGAACTAAACTCAGGCTGTGATAGCAAAGTAACAACTGATCTAACAGAACTCAACTGACCTAACAGACAAAGAACAAAAGGGAACATACAGTATGTATGTACTGGTTGATCAGACCAGCTGTACACACTAAGGGCCTAACATAAACACTAGCACCTTAACTAGGTGTGTGTTAGAAGGAACGGATCATAGTCATAGTCAGATTAAAACTTGACACCATCGTCTTCATTGTGAATGGATCATGCCACCTTCACATAAATAAATTAAGTTGATATGTTAGAAAATATGCAACATACGTTACAAACATTACAAACTGATACAGTGAAGATACTGAAAATAACCTTTGACACTTCAAGGTGCTTCCAGATTAATGCAGCCAGTTAGTGGTTAGAGGAATGTGTCACTTCAGTTTCAGTTAAAACGATAATTTAGTGTTGAATACCCACCTATAAACAATGGATAAATTTATTATAATCATATTGTGACCATAGTAACAACTCATATGCCTGCAAAGTTGCAAAGCAAGATGGCTTTTGTTTGTCCTGTCTCTGCTTGTTTGTCAGTTTTCATAACATGTGGTAAATGTGCAGTGTAATAATACTAATGATGTTCATAATCACTTATTTCTTAATGTATTTCTTAAGTTGCAACTGATTCTTTACTTCACTTTTACTGTGACATCAGAATTAAGCTCATTTAACTTATTAAATTGATTAGTGTATTTTGGTTAAGTCCTCAAAGGTAAGTCTTTCCCTTCGGCAACCATCTTGGCAACGCCCTCAGGCAGTTATTTCAGGGCAACGACTCAACTTCCCTTTCAATGGTCACCGGGACCTTAAAACTGCATGTATTGAATCACCAGCCAAATCTGATAAAAAACGCTTTCGTTACTTTGCCCTGATTTATATTTTTTCCACAGGTTATACTTCTACTAGTTCAACTGTGTAGTTCCGTCAGTGCAACAACACAAATGGCTTGGTATCAGCTGTTGTATAGCAGACAATAGGGATGTTGCCGTAGTAATGGAAATCGCAAAGCAACATTAAATTCTAACAACGGCTGCTTTACTTCTTCAGGAAACCGAGGTCACACTGAACATTACTACAATATGTCTCTTAAAATGACCTAAGAGCTTGTGATATTTGCTTTAGAAACAATTTAATATCAAATGAGGAGTTCGTATATCTGTCTGTTACTTCAGCACCACGGACAGCGTCATGGTTTTTTCAATACACAGGAAAATCATCCAGATCATTTTGTGTCTTCTTTTCAGGCAAATTATTAGATTCAGTCTTTTGTAGTAATAACCCTAGCCCTAATAACATACACTGTAGTGATCCTAACTTATGGAAGTGTTGTTCTCATGGAGTGAAAATCACATCTTCAGTGATTTCAACTTTTGCAATAAATAGAAACTTTGGAATCGAATCTTTGGAGTTTTGTGGAATATTGTACATTTCTCACTACTATCTAAAATGTGTTTAGTCCCAAGAAATCTTTAGGTAGACAGCTGAGCTAAGAAGAACAACTGTGGGTTACCAGCTCCCAAACCATCTCCATTGTTGTTTTACATCAGCTCTGACATAATAAATAAAAGCTGGAACATTTCCAAGACTGATACCTTAAAATTCGTTTGCAGACACTGCACAGTGTTTCCTGCAAAGAGTAAATAATCATGTTTTTGTGCAGTAGTGACAATTCATCATAACCTAAACCACAGCTCCTTAATGCCCCCCCCCACACACACACACACACACACACACACACACATCTCTGCTACCTTCAATCACTTTCCCCTCATCTGCAGCTCTAACAAAAACAAGTCATGCTCCTTAACAGTGAGCTGTTTCAGATTTAACTTGCAGTCTTTAGCAGACGTCTCCCGGGAGAAGCCTCTTATTGTGTAACAGGCTGTCTGCCCGTCACAGTGCTGCGTGTAGGTGTAAAATGCTGCGGCATAGGCCCACTTCCATATATACGACCAACATCTCAGTGTAGACGAAGAGAAATCTTTTCTTTCTCTTTGTTCATTAGCATTGTGATGCATGATGTGCGCTGCTTGACTGAAGTGCTCAAATGAAGCACGTGTGCAAAATATTCCACCGAGGCTTTTTTCAAAAGCACAAAATAGGCTTCGACAACGCCGCTCCTCGCCGAGGAGATGTGCCCAGACCTCAAACAAAGCCCTAACAATGCAATCAAAACACCATTGCTTGCTTCAAAGCCAGCTGGTATAAAATGCCTCATTGCCTCTATGCCTGTAAGTCCTGTCTAAATATGTGCCGCCACATTTGCCCCCTCCTTTTTTTTTCTTTCACCCTGCATCTCATGGATCTCCTCTCTTTCACACAAATCTTATTCACAGTTTGCATTCAGTGATCTGAAGGAAGATAAATAGAATATTTGGCTCCTCGTCAAAGCTGTGGGGCCGAGCGAGCTGCAGCAGTGCTGCTGCCACTGCTACCGCTGCGCCTGTGATTTGTCACCATTTCACAGCAGCAAGGGCAGCTATTTGGGTGAAATTATGGGGCTATTGATTGCAGAAAGAGAGCAGTTTTACTGAGAGCAGCAGAGCAGGACCAGAGGCAGGCTGGAGGAGTACTCCCACTTCATTAGCTTATAGTGTGTTAGCTACCTATCTCCTCTAGCCTGCTCTCTTCTTCCCCCTTCTTTTTTACTTGCATCCATCTTTTCCTTTCTTTACCCTCTCTACCACCTCTCATTTCTATCGGAGTTTCACATTAGCATTATTCCTGCCTTCATTTGCTAAAACACCTCCTTTTTCTTTCTCTTGAAAAGCCATTATGATTCATCTGAGCCTGGAGACATCAGCTGTGTCTGTCTCATTTCTCTCTCGGTTGCTCTCAACTCTGCTTCCTTTTCTTTATCTCTCTTCTTTTACTGAAAACTTTAAAGCTGTGATTTGTGCATCATTGCCAAAAAGCTTCTCTTATTAAATTCAGCCTCTTTTCAGTTGTTCTCGCATTCTTTCGTCAAAGGACACAATTTTTGAGTCATGCCTCAAGGTATAAGCTAAATCGTGGGGACACACACTGATGAAGACCCTCACACCAAGCCAAACATTGGCGTTTATTGCTCCCATATTTTTTTAGAAAGTGCTCCAACCCAATCACAGCGTGTGGTGTTTTCTGTGATGGACTGGAGGACTGCTTAGGGCAGCAGGGAAGCAGTCAGACAGACATTCTCCGTCAGTGTCAGATGCTGAAACCCAATTGTCTGTATCCTCCAGATATTGCATAACATGCAGCGAGAGAGCTGGAGCAGCCACAGTAATTAGCCCATTAACCCTAATGTGTCTAAATCATCTGGACAGGGAAATGGCTTAATGTAGAGCACAAGCAGACATTCCACTTTACAGGACCTGCTCCAACCTGCAGACACACATTATGACAGACATAAACCAACCTTTACTTTATGTGAACTAAGATTATTCCTCTACATTCACCAGAGCTGAATAATAATTTGTTGGGAAGTTGATTAGCTCATTCGCAAGGATTTTACAGTATAAGATGGAATAATTCTTTTTTTCTAATTGACAAAAAAAAAAAAACACATGGATGGACACAAAACCAACAATGTGTTGAATTCAAGACTTCCCTAACCTGTCTGTGACAAACGTCATTCAGACAGGAAGAAATAGGGCATTTGTTCGGGACTATTTTCAGCCGTAGACATTTGGTGTTTCTAGTTCGCAGCATGACGGTGTGTGTGGCACTGAATCAAAATAAACGACAGTGTGTGTTTTCATGGTGCTGAAGGAACATGTCACTCAGTACAATGGTGTGGTTTATTGACGATAGATATAGTGTACTTAGATCAACAGACAATACATTTTAGTTGGATCAAGTCATTGCTGGTTTTTGCGTCATGTCTGCCTCTTTGTTTGGACTCTTTACGTTTGGATGTTTGTTTATTTCCTGTTTTATTTTGGAATTTCTTTCCTTAGGTGTCCATTGTTGTTTTACTTCCTGTCTTTGTCTTGTTTTTCCTCCAGTGTGATTGTCTGGCCTGCCCCAATGTGTTACACCTGTGTCTTGTTATCTTTTCCCCTTGTTCAGTCTCTGTGCTCCCAGTTCTTCATTTGGCTCCATAAGTCCTAAATGGGCTTTTTGTAAGTTTTCTCTGCTACCAAACGTGGTTTCTTGTCAGGAGATTCAGCGATTGTTGCATTTACAAGACACAGTTACAATATGTCCTCTGAGCAGCTACGTCTTCATTGCAGATTGGAGGCTACAGTGAGTCAATATCAGACAGAGACAAGACGGTCCAGGACTAGCTGGTTAGCATGCTAACTTCAGTGGAAGAAAAACTGCTGTTCATCCCAGTCTTTTTGACTTTGAGGCTTCATTGATAGGTACAATTGACTGTCTTCTGCATAACAAGTGAGTGTGAGAGTGCTTCCTATTAATACGTAAAGGAAGCAGATATAAGGTGAATACAATTGGTCCAAGCACAGAACCCTGTGGAACTCCGTGAACATGTACAAACTGAAATCAATCTGATAAATAGGACTTAAACCAGCTTAGTGCAGTTCCTTTAATGCTAGTCAAACATTCCAGTTTCTGTAATAGGATGTCGTAGTCAATGGTATCACATGCAACACTAATACTTAACAAGACAAGTACAGAGCCAAGCCCTGTCTGATGCTGTAGAAAGTCATTTGTACCAGTGCTGTCTCTGTGCTATGATGCTGAAATAAACTTGTTCTGTAGAAAGTCGGTAGAAAGTACTGACAACTGCTTTCTCAAGGATCTTGGAGATAGAGAGGGTTAAATATTGGTAATAGTAGGCTTTTTAAGAAGAGGTTTAATAATGGCTACTTTAAAGGACTGTGGTACACATCCTGTTAATAAAGAAAGATTGATCATATCTAGTAAATAAGCGCTAATTAAGGGTAAAACCTGATTAAGCAGCCTAGTTGGGATCGGTTAATGGTTTAGATACTTGATGGAGGCTGATGGGAGAAAGACTAAATATGTATCAGGTTTACTGCTGTTTCTAAGGATCCGGTGTTTGAGGATAAATCGCTGCTGTTTGAGGGCAGAACGTCGTGAATTTTGTCTCTAATAGTTAGAATTTTATCATTGAAGAAGCTCATGAAGTCATTACCACTGAGAGCTGTATGAATACATGGATCGATAGAGCTGTGACTCAGTCAGCCTGGATACAGAGCTGAAGAGAAACCAGGGGTTGTTTATTTTCCTTTATTATGATGAATAATTGGCTGCTCTGGCATCACAGGGTCTTCCTGTATGTTTGAAGACTTCTTGCCAGACTTAAACTTTCTGTTTAAGTGTCAGATAGAAAAAATAAAAGATGCAAAGAGAACTTAAACAAAATGTGATTTTAGGCCTGGGACTTAAAGGAACAGGTAATTTATCAATCAGCAATACCAAACATCTGCTGGCTCTAGTCTTCAAATGTGAGGATTTGCATCTTTTATTGATCTTATATACATTTAGAATGAATCTTTTTGGTCTTTTGTTTTGTAATTTAAAGTTGCGAACCAGCAGTGGACATATTTGACTTATTTCATAGATTATAAACTACTTGAGTAATCAGAGAAATAACAGATTAACCCATTAAGACCTGAGTCTCCCTCTAAAACCTCAGCACTGTTTGAAAACAGCCTCGTAAAATCTGAAGGTTTTCTTTTTTTATAATGTTTTTTTTTTAGTATATTTTTTGGGGCTTTTTATGCCTTTAATTGATAGTATAGTGGAGAGAGACAGGAAACGGGGAGGCAGAGAGGGGGAATGACATGCAGCGAAAGGCCGTCCGATGCGGGATTCGAACCGGGGCCAACTGCAATGTGAAATAAAAACCATTGTGAGCTTGAACCTTTGAGTTCTATTGTAAATCATGGGTGCCTTGGAAATTGTATATGGCTGGAAGAAGCAAGCATATTTGTTAACATTCTCGGTTCAGTTCAAATTTTTTTTAATGCTTATTGATTTTTTTTATTATTGATGTACATAAGGGTAAAAGCAATGATTTATAATAAAAGTCAAAAACCGTTTTTAGTTCAAGTCTCTATTATCTGCTTCAGAGGCTGAGAAATTAATGTTTTAGAAACAGCATTGCTTCAGATTGCTTAGATAGATAGTTCGGTAATACTGGCTCGTTGATCCTCCTCCTCCTCCTCCTCCTCCTTCATGCCTCTCACCCTGAGCCTTGACTAGCTGGTTAGCAGATTAGCAGGTTGAAGTCAGTGTTTGAATCTTCTAAGTCATGTTTTTATCCAGGTAACTGCTGTAATCGGCTTCAATATTGCTCCCTTTGGCCAGGTCATCAGCCATTCTCCGAACTGTGACATTAAAAACGTTTTTACAGGTAAAAAGCAAAAGAAATACATTTCCTATAATGGATTTCATCTTCCTGACCCAAATTCTAATCACAATGGATTTCATCGATCACATCTTAAAAATGACAAAATGATATACTATGCTTGTACGTCTCATTTGGTTTTAACAAATTAAGGCATAGTCTAAGTTTATCTGTGAGGTAAAACTATAGCCAGCCTTATTTCACTGAGATGTTTCTACAGCCAGACCACTGAGGCTGTTCTCAAAGTTAACTGTTGATTCAAAAGCATCTACAGAGAAAAGACAGACTGACGAGTTTTGGCCTGAGGTAGATGGAATTTGACATCTGATGTTATCTAACAGAAGTTATCTAACCCAATCACCCCTGTTAGTTAAATGATGTTATCAACTGTGAATTGCATATTGATCAGCACATCCACACTGATCAAGATGTAGCAGGAAAAGGATGATAGTAAAACCTATTTTCTTTTAAGTATTATTGCACTAACAGACCCCCCCCCCACCCCACTCAACATCCCCGGCTTCTATTACATCCCGCTCTAGTAATACATCCACTACCACCCCTATTGCTCTCCTCTTAGTTGGGGTGTGTCCATCCATCTCAGCGTCTGGCAGGGCTCTTGGTGGCTAACGGGGGCTTCCCATTGCATTCAGCAGCAGAGCTGTCCAGCCAGCACTCTCCCTCATTACCCCCATGCTTCTTCTTCCTGAAAATGCACTTTTAAAGCACCTTAATTGCATTGGGGAGATAACCCCGTGGGCGCAAGACAGGAAGCCTTGGCCATATAGAGCTTTAAGGGGCTGAATGGGTGGAGTGTGTGTGTTTGTGTGTCTGTGTGTGTGTGTGTGTGTGTGTGTGTGTGTGTGTGTGTGTGTGAGAGAGTGTTAGGATGGGAGGGTGGAGAGCTGAGGCTCTTTGCGTCAAATCAATGGCCCATCCAGAGGCTAATGCAGCTCTGGGCAACTCCTCAGGAAGCATTAAGACTATTAGTGCAGGCCTGGCAGGAACACACACACACTCTCACACACAAACACACACAGATGCAGTACACACACACTTTGCCTGTCTGTGATGGGCACACACTGATGCATTCACATTATCTGAAGATGCAGAGGAGCTGAAGCAATTTGGATGTCGGTCATAAATGCACTTGCAATATGTTTTCATGCTTGTTCTTGTGTTGTATCAGTGTGTGTGTGTGTGTGTGTGTGTGTGTGTGTGTGTGTGTGTGTGTGTGTGTGTCTCAGTGTCTCACAGTGGTTAATGGCTGGAAATGTGTGAATAGCCCTGATTTTTTTAAGCTTAGATGCTATAAAAAATCATATGGGGAGAAAACTGGTGGACTGTTAGTGCAGTGTTTCCCATACATTGATTTATATACACCACCACGTATTAATTTCTATTCATTTTTTTACTATTTCAAATGGGTAAAATCATTTCATTGTATAGCTGTGCGCAGCGCATTGACTCGCTCAGCCCTTCCTTCCCCCGCCCTCTCTCGCTCACATAAACACACAAAGCTGCTAGGTGTGTGTGCTGGGACTGGGCTAAACTGTAGATTGTAAATAAAGATGGATGTAGCCTCTGTGACATCACCCACAGGTTTCTGAAGAGTGATTTTGAAGCTCTGCGTGAGCTGCTCCACTGTTGCCATTTTGGCAGTATCTGACCCCACCCCTGACTCCCAGCTAATCCCAAAATGGACAAAGAGGTGGGGCGTGTGTGGAGCTGAGACTTCGGTGCATAGCTGTTTGTGGCAAACATACACTCACCTCACTGTCACTTAAAGAGGCTACACCCTCAATTATGCTGAACTTGTGGTGACAGGTTATAAACAGTTGTCATGAAGGAGGAAATTAGATGCAGAGACCTGAACTGTTTTTGTACCAGGCTGTAAACATGTTTATTCCTGCTGTAAAGTTGGACATTTTAACATGGGAGTCTATGGGGATTGACTCACTGTTGGAGCCAGACTCTAGTGGTCATTAGAGGAACTGCAGTTTTTGGTTCTTCGGTGTTGGCTTCATTTTTCATCCTCAGAGGTTGAGGCTTTGGCTAAACCCTCACTGACCCAACTCCAGCTGGTGAGAGTTGTTATTTGTCGGGAACAGCGGGAGGTAATAGATCTGTGTATATTGTTCAGTTGTTCATTAATCACATATTACTTGTCAATTAAAATATTTGCAGTGGAGCATCTTATTCGAGAGTATTATTTAATAATTAAGAAAGACCCCATCAGCTACAGCCACAAACTAATTCTGCCGGAGACACTTGTGAATTTTATAGTGAGAACTGGTCATTGACAATGGACTGTACATCAGTAAATACAGCACCACGTTTTAATTTTAGTAGTTTTTCTTCCTTTATTGGATCTTCCTGTAATAAAATTGTGTAGATCTGAGTTGATGGCACAGACTTTTAGGACTTTAATTAGAATTAGAATTTCAGATGCAACAAGAGCAGAATTTAATGGGGCTATTTGTAAGTCTCAGTCGCCAAACTTGGTTTTCTGCTGGGAGTGGGTGGTGGTGATTGTTGCTTCATATGAGCTTCTGTCACCTCTGGAGACAGCTGTTGGTGAGTAAAGGAATGATGTTTGATGCTGAACTCACATTTCCTATAGACTGGCAAGTAAATAGTGGTTAATGCTAACATTAGCTATGTAGCAATAGCAAAAATTACAAATAGCTCCTTTAATGTCTTTCAGCTCATTGTTTTGGTTTCATGGCCTCAAATGTACTGTTATGGTTTACTCTCACTGTTCTCATGAGCATTATTTCAGATCAGAAAAACAGAGATATCACCTTTTTTATTCAACACATTTGTCTTCCAAAACTTGGCACCTCCATTACCCACAGTACAGCTCAACTGGCGACGGAGATTTGGGTGAGTTATAAAACTAGCAGCTAACGTAGCTTTGTGTCATTGGTCTCATGCTGAAATGAGAGCGGGATTCAGAGGTGTGGCAAGATGACGTCCTTCTACCCCCAGATTATTATTTTCATACTTGTATCATACTTTCATGTGTGAGTAAGTTCCCCTTTAAGGTTGTTGTTGGTGAGTACTGCCCCCAAGTGGCCAAAAACAAAAAAAGATTGGTGCAGCTTTAAGCTAGTTTTTATAAACCCAATGACCAAAAAACGGTACGCCTGGTTGCCAGACTCCTGCCGGTTTTGTGATGATTGTTACACAATAACATTATTAATATTTATTAATATTTTAATGAAATAATAATGTAATTGGACACCATGAAACCACCATTATCAGACATCTTCCTGTCTGACTCAATCCAGGTTCTTTATATGGCGCATGATGTTTCCAGGTATTCATCTTAAATCGAATTCACAAACGCATTAACTGTAACCCTTTCTTAACCCTAATTGTTGTTTATTGTTTTTTGTAGTTTCCATGGTAATACCTACTGTTCCTCGGGTCCATATTATGTGCACATTATTATAGACAGTTAGTGGAAATTATTCTCCCTCTCTCTCTCTCTCTCTTGCTCTGTGTGTGTGTGTGTGTGTGTGTGTGTGTGTGTGTGTGTGTATGTGTGTGCTGGGTCAAACTGCAAAGTGTGGAGCAGCATCATCATGTCTCATTGTTTGTTGAGACTGGAAATTCTCACAGTCCAGTAAGCATCTCCCCAGATACCAGGATCCTGCCTGCAGTCTCAGGAGTGAATCATGTGTTGGTGTCTTAGCCAGTGCATGTGTCTGAACATGTGTGTGTGTGTGTGTGTGTGTGTGTGTGTGTGTGTGTGTTATGTATGTATGTGAGTGTGTGTGCTGGTGTGGGTGGGTGGGTGTTTCTCTCTCTCTCTCTGTTGGTGGTTTGTCGCCCCTCGTCTGCCTCATCACAGCTCAATACTTGCAGTGTCGGGGGTTGCGACATAGAAAACCATGCAGCTATTAAATATGGACACTGACTCACTGGCACAGCAAATTAATAAAGTCTGGAGAACACACACACACACACACACACACACACACACACACACACACACAGAGCTGAGGGTGCTCAGACATTGATGTCTGGAACTGCTGTTTCACTGCCAGTGGGTGAAACATCTTCCAGGTGAATGCATTTCCAGGTTTTTATTAAAGAAACTCTGTCAACAGGTCTGCTGGCGTTCTGTTTGTCCCTCTCTGGGAAGGTTAATTGTGCATGAACACTTTTTTTCCTACAATGCCTTGCTGCACATTTGAACAGTTATATGTATTCACACCTGACTATGGTACAGCCAGCAGCAGACTGGAGTCCAGACATACATTTCTCTGTGGCAGAGCCGCTCTCGATGAATTTATTGTGATTACCAAATTTGGATGTAATGTTTTTGTCCTTCGTGGCAATCCGACAGTGCACAAAATTTTTTGTGTTAGACCCCTGATGAAATTCAAGTGTTTAACCGTGTTCAGATCCATATGATGTTTTTCCACCTAGAGCTGCAGTGTAGCAATGACAGTCTATTGAAAACAGATTCAGGGTTTCCTACGTCAGCATGGATGTATTTTAAGAACAGGAAACGGTGCCTCCGCTCTGCCTTGCATCCAATTTTTCCCAGTGGCCACTGGCAGTATTGGACCAAAAAATCCCCTGCGGCCCAAAAAGCATTTTTCCCATAGACCACAATAGCAAAAGGTAACAGTAGCAAGAGTAAAACTGTTGACAGGACACCAATTATTAATCTTTATATTATATATTTTTAGGCGATGGACTTTTAATCTTTGTAAAATTTTTCGAAAGCCCAGAAAAGTTTTTTCACCGCTGTGTACATGCACCCTACGCGCAGTCGAGTTTTTCTCAGGAACGAGGATGTTTGCTAGGTTAATGCAAACGTCGCATGGATGTACAGAAGTTTGTGGGAAAACTAATTAGCGACATAAAGAAGAGTCTTTGTTTTCACACGTCAAGATATTTAGATTTTGTGATTTGCGTGGCAGTTACTGGTCACTTGTCAGCCTTTGTTCTCCAACGTTATTGTTTTTAGCCGCGTAATGACTGGATTCACTGATATGACACTGTAATATGGTAAGTCACTTACCTGATAGGTGATCATTCCTGTGACCTGTGTGCCAGCAGTGTCTCATCCTGACTGAAGTTCACCAGCCTGTCTTCTGCTCACAACAACCACATTCATTTAGTTTATGGCTTAAACTGTCTCAGTGTGGTAAAATTATAACTAACCACTGGGTTGGCGGTGGTGGCTTGAGATGGTGAACCCTGCTCCCCTTCTCCCACCGGTCCCTGAGGGAAGGAACTGTCATGGACGTCCTCATCATCGTCTCTCTTACTCCCCACGTCGTCGTTGTGTTCAGTACACAATATGCTAAATGTTTAATGTCATTTATTATCATTTAAATTAAATCCTTCTAACAAAATCCTTTTGATTTATTTGACTTCATTCAATCCAAACATCTGGGACAGTAATGTACTTAATGAAGATACCTGGGTTCTGTGACAGCTACAGTTGTGGACACTGAAATTCTGCAGTGTTGTGGAACTATTGTGTTAATAAGAGTCACACCATGCAGCCTGAAAGAATTTGTGTATGAAGCTGCCTATAAACTCATCCAATAAGGACAATTATTAAAAAAGAAGAATTTTGCTGACTTAACTAATTCCATAGAGTTCTGATTTCCATTTTAGATGGAGAATGTTCCGTGATGAACCCACATCACAGTTAGTGTCCTTCTGTCCACATACAGTTAACATACGTGGTACAACAACAGGCTGTAACAAACTACATGTGGCTCAGTTTGGCAGAAAGCAGTCACAAATACAAGAGCTTCACTTTCACATTTTCTGTACTAATTTTACTTATACAATATGGTTTTTAACAGTGACTTAATGAATACATATATGTAAATACGAATAAAACTGAAAGGCTTTGGTGGATCAAAGTGGTGAGACGATGAAAAATAAATCATCATGGACAAAATATCAGTGTAAAAAAGTGACCAAAATCAGCACATATTTATTTGATATGTTCCACTATAAATTCGTAAATGGTTTATCAGGCAGCGATAGGAGGGAGAGGACAGTGTTGTACTGAAGGGTCGGCTTGTGATAGTCGAATGGAAACATGTAACATATAACTGTGGAAGACAGTGAGAATAGACAGATGTCTAAGTAATCACACTGCAATTTATAGTTAATGATAGCACTGCGCAGCTTTAAAAAAAAAGAAGAAAAAGACGTGCTGTATGAATATGCTTTTCAATATAAAAAGGTAAGAGAGTAAAGCCCTCGTAATAATTTTATCTGAATCTGAATTGTAATTATCTGTCACATGCAGCATCAACTTCTTATTAAAAATGCACAAGACAGTTCAAGTACAAATAAATTAACTTTCAACACAAATTATCCATGACGATTGTAGCTTTAACATTAACATTATCTTCATTGTTTGTTGCTGTTGTCATTTGTATAAATCCATGGTTTCAAGCCCCAAGCAAGTCCTGTAGAAGTCTTATTCCTCGTCCATGAAATTCACTAGCATAGCGTTCACAAACACGTAGCGCCAGATCCAGAATGCTGTTTGCTCATCCTCATAGCCAGAGGCACGGTGGGAGTTGACGCTACAGCGCATATTCAGTGGCCCGAATAACACGGAAGTAACCCGGAAGCCAGAAACGTTTTTGGTGTATGCACCAGGCGGGCAATTTCTATAGAACTGAATGGGCGCCAATATCAATCCGGGATCCAGGATCTTATAATACATCCATGATACAAAGAGCCAGAGTTTGCATTAGCACAACCACTGACACTGTGTCCGCCACTGCCAGTTACAAGCTAACAAACAGAAAGCTTGTGTTTTTATGACTTTAAACCTGCTGCATGTTTTATTACTGTCTATTCTAATATACAACAAAAGACTAAACTTGATTTCCTTGTTAAACTTAAAAAGAAAAGTCACAGAGGCAACCAGCTCACCTGCTGTGGAGTCAGCAGGTGCTGTGGAGGTCTGCTCTGTAGTCAGGGGTTGCAGTGGATGTCGTCAGAAAAGACCCCTCTACTTCCATCAGGAGCATCATGAGAAAGTCTTATCTTGACATCAAAGATCACTCCGACCCCTGGCAACAGTCAGCTTTGTACTTGAGACTTTCTTTTTCATTTTGTCTTATTCTTCAGTTTGCATATGTATAGTTTATGAACCCATATTTTGTTGACCAAATTTACAGGTTCCAAAAATATGCATTGGTATAAAAGTTAAGAAATGTAGGTTTAACATTTTAGCACTAAAACCAAAAGCTAGAGTAAACATGTGAAACACTTAGGGCGGTTCAGACAACTCCCACATCATTTGATCCAAACACTTGGTATTTATGGGAGTAAATCACAGCTGGCAGAACAATACCCACCTGCAGGCCCAATCCTCACTCATGTCAGAGCTGTGTTTGGTCAGCGAATAAAAGCAGGCTGACCAGGGTTTTTCATGATGGAGGACATAGCAAGCAGCGGGTTTTGACTGGATAGTTCAGATTTCACAAGATGAGCTCCAACATCAGCATCATCTGAAAGCAAGTTAAGGCGTAAAACTCGTAGAGCGCATACCATTAAGGGTTAGTCCTAACCGGAGTGGCTTGGGCTTGAATCTGACCCATGGCCCTTTTTTCTTTTTTTTTTTAATTATTTTTTTGGGCCTTTTTATGCCCTTATTGGTAGTACAGTAGAGAGAGACAGGAAATGGGGAGGTAGAGAGAGGGGGAATGACATGCAGCAAAGGGCCATTCGATGCAGGACTCGAACCGGGGCCGACTGCAGCGAGGACCTTAGCCTCTGCACATGGGACGGACTGAGCTACCAACTGAGCTACTCGACGCCCCGACCCAGGTCCCTTTGCAGCATGTTATCCTGTTTGCTGTGCAAGCAATCCCACTATATGTTCTTGGCGACCATTGTAATAATAATAATAATAATAATAATAAGAAGAAGAATAGTTTATTTGTATGGGACTTTTCAGTACAAATAACAAAGTGCTTCACATGAGTCAAATACAAAACATCAAAACAAATCAAAGTGAAATGCAAATGAAATTAAAAAGACATCACACAATACATATTTTAATAAAAATGTGTCTGAAGAAGTGAGATAAAGCAGGGAACTGACTCAGAACCTGATCTCCTGTGCTAGCTGGATTGAAACTTTAGGGGCCCTAACGGCAAATGCCCCATCTCCTTTGGTTTTTAACCTAGACCTTGGAACAGCCAGAAGTGAACTACCAGAATATCTCAGACTGCAACCTGACTGAAATGGGGATAAAAACTCAGACATATAGGGAAGGGTCAGCCCAAACCCGGTCATTAAAAGAATTTTAAAATCAATCCTAAAATAAATGTGTAGCCAGTGTAGAGATTCTGACACCAATGATGTGGACACAATTTCTGGACTGGCTGAGTAGCCAAGCTGCAGTGTTCTCAACTAACTGTAGGTGGTGGATTGATTTTTGACTGAGACAAGTGTGCAGACAGTTAATCAAGTAATCAAGGCAGGAGGAAACAAAAGTGTGGATCAGTTTCTCTAGATCTACAGCAGAAATAAAAGCCTTGTCCTTGGCTATGTTTCTCAAGTGATAAAAACATAATTGAACAACTTTCTTGTAAAACACAAATCTTGATCAAAGATTACTCCAAGATCTTTGGCTGAGTTTGTTAATTGACGTAAGTTTTAGCCAAAGATTTGAATTCTTTTAGCAAGTGGACCAAGTACAATGACCTCTGATTTTGTAAGATTTAATTGTAAGAAATTGACTGATATTCACTATTTTATTTCAGTAAGACAGTTGTTTAGGGTTGCTATGTTGGACTGGTCACCGAGTCTGATTGGTAGGTAAAGTTGTGTGTCATCAGCGTAGCAGTGAAAATGAACATTGAATTTATGGATGTCCCCGCCGCGCTGGAGCATATAAATGGAATAAAAATCGGACCCAGGATTAAACCTTGGTGGACACCGAAGGGTGAGTTAGTGGAGGATAAGACTGAGCCAGCCATCAACACAGAGAAACATTTATTAAATAGATAGGACCTGAACCAGTTTAAAGCCACACCACTGATTCCTACCCACTTCTCCAGGATGTTGATTAGTATGTTGTGATCTACTGCGTCAGGAAGAGCGCTGAGGTCTAACAGAACTAAAATCACCCAGTAAAGAATCATTCTAACTAGTTCTACCTAACTAGTCCCGCCCCGATCGTTGTAGAAACTGCATTCGAATGCTTGATCGGGAGATTCCAGACATTACTTTTCTCAATGATGTGTAATTGTTCCCATAGAAATTAATGGATGGAATGTTCAGAGGCAAGAGTGATTGACATCACACAGACAGTGGGGAGAAGCTGTTCAACTCCTCTGAAAAATATCTGTATAACTCGTCCTCACAGCCACAAATTTCACTCTTCACACATCATTTACTCCCACATCATAGACAAATATGTCCTCTTTCACACAATGTGACTACCGAAGCACAGACACTTGAACTATGAGCTTCAAAGTGGCAGGAGGACCATTCAACTGCCCTGTTGACTCCAATGTTAACTGGGACTGGAAAATCAGAGGGAAAACTGGAAGTGGGCCATTTTTGAAATCTTTGTACCTCTCATATTTTTGACACCACAAATAAATACTTTATATCACTGTGTTCAGCAGAGTCTCCTCTCTCACATTATATAACACTTGAGTGATAGGAGTTAAAGTCTCTGACTGGTAAGCATGAATGCAGTTGGGCCAAACAGCTGATTCAAATCAGCTGATTAGATTCTGAGGTGTTTATCACACTTTACTGACATTTCTGTCAAAGTGCTGCTACAGACTCTTCATGCACACCACGTACAAGACACATGGATTTACACGCATTGCAACAGTTTTCACTGGAAATATGTTTCAGAACAGTTTTAGTCAGGAAGTTCACTTCTAGTTGACTCAATACACACAAACAGACAGTCATGTGTAGATCATTTCAGAGGACATTAAATTGACTTGCATTCATTTGTGTGATACATACAAACACACAAATACCAACACACACACACACACACACACACACACTGCTATTTCGCTGTAATTCAGACTCCACTTGAAAAGGTTTTCACAATATAAACAAAAATAAAAGATGGTGATGTGAGGATATATAATATGTCATTTAAAGCATTTTTTTTAGTAGCCAGCAACAGTTCCAGAAGACATCACAGCTTCTGCAGAAATGGCATTGTCTAGTGTAATTTAATAATTACAAAAATATTGATTGATTATAGCCGCTTTAAAGAATATCAAACAAAATTTAAAAAAAAAACAGCATGTGCAGTTTATTTGTAATTGGGGATGTAAACTGTCCTCAGTGGTACAACTCTGTCTGGTTGCCAGGCACAACTGAGGGACTGTCTTTCAGGTGAAACAGTTTGGACGCTGTACCTCCTGCTTCGGACACAGTTGTTGGGAAGAAAAAAAAAAATTGTTAACGGACTCTCACCAGCCTCTGTGATTTCTTCCTCTCTTCCTTCCCTTGCTGCTGCCTCGCTGCCTCTTCCTCTACCTGCATATCTTTCTCCACACCCACCTGTCTTCCTGTCTGTCTGTCACCAGCCAACATCCTTGCTTTCAGCAGGGACTACCTTGGTTGCTATGGAAACCCAACCCAGGGGCTCTGCGTGTGCCTCACCTGAGTGGTTCCAGACTGACAGATGTACAGACGGACAGAGACACAGACACGCTGTGGGCAGGTGTGTATCATCATCAGCGCTATCACCGCCGTGAAGATATCACCATGGAGACCTGCGTGTACGGGGGTGTGTCGTTGTGGGTGCTGCCTCGCCTGGCAGATGCTGGAGTGGGTGACTACACACCTCCCTACCTATACAATATCATCGCCATCATGTATTATGGATAGCCCCCCCACC
>NW_019525141.1:1516448-1579489 GCF_002814215.2 Seriola lalandi dorsalis
TGCCGCTCCCCTGCTGTCGATCGTAGCCGCAGAGTATTTTTAGGTGTGTATTTCTGTTTTCTTCACATAACTTGACACAGCCAGCTTCACATTGATTTTGGCATGCAAGATCTCTCCCGCTCTTTCTCTGTCTTCTCCACACCTCCGTCTGCCTCTTTTCAACGTTCCCTCTCCGTTTCTGCTCCTTAGATTTTCCCTCCATCTGTTTCCCTCAGCTACTATCCCTGTCCTCTCTATTCATTCTCTCCGCTCCTGGCACTTTGCAGTCTTTCCAGCGCTCTTCCTTTTCTTCTATTCATCTCTCTCCTTCCTCCGCTTTCATATTCCCTGTGCCATGTCACAGCAGCTGAGGCCTGCCATGAGCAGAATATGTGGGTACCTGTTTGTGCGTGTGTGTGTGTGTGTGTGTGTGTGTGTGTGTGTGTGTGTGTACAATAGGACCAGCAGTCCTGTGGGGTGGGAGGCACAAACAACGTCCACCGGGCAACAAACAGTATTTTTCCACTGATGCTAAAACACACCACCATTTGGAGAAGAAAGAACGGATGTGGAGGGTGGGGGTGGTGAGAGAAGGTAAGAAAATGAAAAGAAGATAAGGGGGGGGGGGGCTTGGATGGTGTTAAAAATACTTCTCTGTTCCAGATGCTTTTTATGCTTCTCTTAATTCTTGTGTCGCATGTTTCTGTGTTCAGGTTCTTACAGGCGTCTATGGTTCTTTTCAGATGGTAAAATTTCACCCAGCGTGGTCTCTGGATAGTTCAGTCTCTTTTCATGCTGCAGAAGTCAGCACAGGACCACAGACTACAGCTGTGTTGATACCTGGGCATGTTGGGGTTAAAGGAAAAATCCATTCAGCAATACTTGAACCACAAATTTCAAGAGATCAAGAAATATTGTGTCCACAAGAATGGGACAAATGGACAGACAACCTGAGAACAATATGTCAATATTCTGTCGCCGGCACGGAGGCATAAAAATATCCAGGCTATAATAGTTCAGCATTTTTACAGAACACACCTTGTCCAAAATATAAAAGCAATGTTTTAAAAATCATATAAAATAAGGAATCGTTCAGGAATCGTAATCAAGGTAAAGGTTTGTAGTTGTGATATTGATTTGAGCTCATATCATCCAAACCTCACACATATTCAAGGAGAAATCCATGAAGAGGGGATACAGCTCCTCCGACAGACTAGAACACACTGCAGCATCTCTGGCTCAAATGACTGAAGAACAAAAGCAACCGAGTAAATTCAAATTATCTCCTTTGTCTCAGTTGTGCACTAATTCTAACTTTATGTTTGGAGGATATTCACATTAGACAAGATCAAGCACGTTCTTTAAAATACTTTAAAATTTGACATGTTGCTGCTCTTTCTAATGATCTAAGTCTTAATATTGAATTCTGCAAAGGTGCAGTCAAAGATAAATTTCAACTACAGGGCACAATAAAGTTGTGTGGTGCAGGTAATAAAGTTACATGATTTTTAAAAATGTGAAGTCAATGGTTACGAATGCCAGCTGGAACAAAGAGGAAAGAAAGTGTGATTTGAGGAGTGGTGCTTCAGACAGGGTTTAAAAAATTAACAGGCAATAACAAGCATATCTTTCAATATGAAAGGAAAACATTTTTGCAAACTGTTGTCAAAGGTTTCTACAGAGCCTGGCAGGTGTCACAAGAAGACTTTGTTCATTTTAAATTAAGGTTTTGGAGCAAACAATAGTGTTCAGACCCAGAAAAGAGGCTGTTCATTAGTTTCTTTGGGCTGGTTGGACCGGAGCCCGGGACAGGCAGGAGGACAGGTAGCTGGACCAGGAGCGATGGTTGACGCTGTGTACAGGAAACAGGACACAAACACAGAGAGAAGGGGACACAAGGGGACGATGGAGAGGTAAAGTAGGTGAACTAACAGAGGTGCAGTTGACAGATGTGCTAGCAGCTCTATGAGGCTGAACCACATTAAATGAGCATCAATCATAGTACAAACAAAGACGATGTAAATATGACATTTATGTTTGGTTCATGTATTAATCTGAAGAAGGTTACGCTCTCCTCACTGGTTTCCTCATGATTCTGTTTTTGATGATACAACCACATTTCCAGTTCATCCAAGTACAACATCCTTTTTTTTTTTGTTTCCACTCCAGGTGGATGGAGGCAAACTTAAAGCCTAGGAACCATGAATGTCTATACAACATTTTAAACCAATCCATGTTGTGGATGTTGATATTACCTGCTCATGGCAGTGAAGGGATAGAGGGGCTGAAGGCATGTTATGCTCCTTTGATATGGACATGCTCTGCTCTGTCACATATATGTGGTATACAGTGCAAATTTATGTATATTATGTTAACAAATTGACTGATGACTGACAGTTTATGCAACCAGAACTGAGCTGTACTACTGAGAAAAACTTCCAACATGGCATCACAGCTCTATAAAAACAAGTATGGACGGGATAGGACGACTGTACTGAATGCATTGACATACACAGTAGATGATACTTTGAAACAATGAATGCAGTTTTTGTAGTCATCTCAACACCAAAATGCTCCATTTGGGAAATGTATAGGACACTCATGAGGAAGTAGACAAAGCTAGTTAAAGGAAAATACCAAACAGATAAATAACAAAACTATATCACGAATGTAATGCACTAAACACCCTTATTGATTTTTTTCAATGAAACCATTTACACATGACAGTTTGTTAAACCCAGGGTCTATTCTGCTGAAAACATTCAGTCTGTAACTTTTCTCACATATTAGCTGTCGCCCGTCCAGCCTGCCGTTTGCCGGCTCTGTTTACATCCAACAAATCACGTCTCACCACACATTCTGTAAAGCAGCTGCCTGAATCTAAAACTGTAAAAAACCACTAACTGTCATCTCACTGGTGCTGTTTGTGTGTCCACTGACACCACAATACCTTTGTGCCGCCGAACAAGACGGGGGCCTCGAGAGAAACGACTGCGCTCCATCAGTCATCTTGGCAGGAAGAAGATCTCCAGTCTTCTCGCCACCAGCTTGGACTCCATCAGGAGACTTGAGCTGTCATTTATTGAAGTCTCTAACTGCGAAAACCTTTCCTGTAAAAGTGTCTCTCAGAAATTTCAATCATGTGATAAATGCTTGACATCCATCGCTCACTCATATTCTGACTAAACCACAGTAGTGTATTCAGTGTTTACAGATTCATTTTTCTCCTTTCCTAAAACCACTAAACGCCTTGATAGACTAAAGTTCATTGAGAAAAAAAATGCCGCTCCATAACTCCATAACTTAGTTACTGCGGATGCCAACTGAACATTTGCTGCTGTTGATGCTTCACATTAAAAACTCTCCACTGATGAACCGGTGTGATGTATCTATATCTTTGCAACCAGCAGCCTGGAGTCTTTGCTGGTTGGTAACATGTGGGTAACATTTGTTTTGCTATGTTTCACAGAGCCAATAGATCAGTATTATTTTGTCCTGTTTGCTAATGTTTGTGATAGCTAGCATAGATTTGACCAATTCCAGTTCAGTGGTCAATATTAATTAATATTATTTTATATTAAAAAAAGTCCAATGTGTTTATCTATGAATTTAAAAATGGGACGGTCCTGGTCTCATGTATGTGTGTTTTATTGTGATAAACTATGGTGAGGGACAACTGACAAAACTACGAATCCCTGCCTTGAAGCAGTCATGAAAAGCGATTGTCTATCTATTCCTCGATTATTTATATTCCTTTAATCAAAAGAAACAAAAGCATTTTTCATAAAGGTATTCCAGGTTGTGAATATTGTCATGTGAAGTCTATTGCAGACAGTTGGGCAACTTCTTCATCACTTCTTCCGACATAAAAAAATTCTATTTCGGCTGGGGGGTTTTGGGTATGTTTGTTTTCGTTAGTTTACTGCCTGGTTATGAACTCCTAACCAATGAGTGAACCAGCTGACCTCTTCTCTGCCTAGAGACGACAAAACAAAGGAAGAAATATGTGATTGGATAACTCCATTTTGATGATATTCACTTAATTTCTGAAGCAGCTATAGCTAGCAGCCAGCTTCTGTGTTGGTCAAAACAAGCGCAACGCTAGACGTCTGTTTTTAATTCACATTTAAAAATGGGGAATTTTTCAGGGGCAGCTTCTCGTTATTGGTGGCATGTCCCCCGACATTCGTGAACAAGAGGCAGAAGGCTGCAGGGTGTTGCAGAGTCACTGAGGTTTCATACAGTAGGAGAAACAGTACTGTGTGACAGTTTGCCACTGACAGGACACACCATGAACTGAACGTGATCCCATTTGCATGAAATGGATGAAACCTGATACAAAGTGACATGGCAGCTCAGCTGTCCTGCTGCTTTCTCCCGTGGGTCGATGCAGAGACGAGACCAGAAACTCCCGCATGTGAATTTCAATGCTTTTAAACAGAACTGAAAGTAGCAGCGTGCCACAAAGTCAAAGCTTAAGACAAGAGACAGGTTTGTGTTAATGTGTGTTTGTGTTATTGTGTGTGTGTGTGTGTTATTTCCTGTGTGTGTGTGTGTGTGTGTGTGTGTGTGTGTGTGTGTGTGCGCGCGCCTGGCAAACTAATTCATTAATCTGGTTGACAGTTCTCTGTGAACTTGGCAGTACTGTCGGTGGTGAGGAATTACAATGAGACAAACTAGGTGTTGTTCAGCGGAGACGTGATGCACCTCTGACATCCTGACGCCATCAGAGGCGTTTAAAAAGGGCAAGATTGTGTTTTGGAGGAAACGAGGGGAGACAAACATGAAAAGAAACTAAAAGAACAGCAAAGAAAAAACACCAGAGAACACCGGACAAATCTTAACAAATAAAATAATCTGTCCATCCATCCATTACCTGTACTGCCTATCCTTTTGAGAGTCACAGGGGGCTGGGCCTAATCCCAGCTGACACAGGGCGAGAGGCAGGGTATACCTTGGCTGATACATAGAGACATTCACACACACAGGCAATTTAGAGTCACCAGTCAACCTGCATGTGTTTAGACAGTGGGAGGCAGCACGTAATTTTTTCGCTTGTTTCCCATCATGCTTTCTACTTTTCAGTTATTTCTTTCCCATCCCCAGTAGGCGCGCCTCCCCAGCCAGTGATTGGCCAGCTTGGCACTCCCAAATATAAAGAAAAAAGGAAAGTTGTTCTGACTTAAAGGTTAATTTCATCATTTGTGTTCATATAAATAAAAGTGAATAAAGAAAATAAATCAATAACCACAAAAAGATAAAGGGAAAGAGATGAATAATAGAACTTAAGTAGTTGAGTGACTATATAATATGAACTATTGGTCAGTATATGCTTTTTTTTCTTCCCCCCTCCCTGCGCTCCCCTCCATCCTTTTCCCTCTCTCTTCCTTTTTTTTCCTTTTCCCCTCCCCCCCCTTTTTTTCTATTGTAATGAATATTTGTGATGAAACCAAAGTGATCATTCTGTAGTTCACTTTCAATTCTGTGAAACTTTTTAGTGTCTTTCTGCTCATTGTTTTGATATTTACGGCCTGAAACTGTTTTGGTTCAGTCTTACCAACTGACCGTGTGCTGATTGAGACTCTAACCGATCTAACGCGGTACAGCCTGTCTATATTGACAAAGGTTTAAGCATTCACTCCTTCAAAATACATTTAGAACCTTCAATGGCGGGCCGGTGGATTTTTTAATAACAAATGTATAGCCAATTTATTTGAAATGTCCGACTTCTAAACGAACAAAGACATGTCACATGTCGCGTGTAAACAGCTCACAAAGTAGAAACTGCATTTGGCATTTGGCAAGGAAACATCAGTATAAAGTCCGTATATTGTTTCTCTGCAAGTGGCATTCATTTTTAAACAATGTATTATTTTTGTCAGACGGAGCATTTTGTAACTATGCAAATGATTTTTTAAAGAATATTGAAGCAGTTTGTTATTTGTGTAATTGCATTTCCACACAGATCCATTCCTAAATGTTGAGGTGAGTTAAATTGATATTCTGTTGATTACACTTATTTTTTAAGTCACTGTCATCACTCTTGATAAGAAAATAATGTGGATGTGATTATTTATATACACTGTTGCTCATAGTTAGAATAAAATTTTTTTACCTCTTTCCATGAAATGATTGTGACAATGTGATTTATTCTTTACAGATAAAGTGTATATCTTCTCAAAACTTTAGTAGTCAATCTCTTCCAAACATATCACAATGAAAATTAAACCACAATTAACCTTTACAAACTGTAATCAGGCTTAAACAAAATTGGGGCTTTGTTTAAACTTTTCAGCCTTGGTCAGTTTAACAGGAAACACATATTCGAGAAGATTTCATGCATATGAATGTCCAATATTACTTTTTCAAACATCACACAGTCACTAATATTGAGTATGGCCACCCCTGACACAGATCAGTACATTAAGGCGTCGTGGCATACTGTCCACAAGCTTGTTGATGTTGTCAGTGGGCAGGGTGTCCCACTCTTCGGTCAGAGCCTGGGCTAACTCCTGTAGAGTTTAAGGAATATTGTCCCCCTCTTTGATGACTCGGCCTAAGGCATCCCAGGCATGCTCGATAGGCTTCATATCAGGGGAACTAGCGGGCCATGGCATCTGCTGCACCCCCTCTGCATCAAGAAATTCTCTCACTGCAGCTGCCCTACGTGCTCTGGCGTTGTCGTCTTGCAGACGAAAGTTGTTCCCATAGACCCGTCTTGCATGTGGGAGGCAATGGTTCTCCAGGATCTCCCTGTACATGACGGCATTGACGTTTCCATCCAGCACCACCAATGGTGTCTTTCCTCCATAATGAATACCGGCCCATACCATCACTGAGCCGCCACCAGCTTGAGTGGTTTCCTGGATGCAGCCATGGCGAAGGTTTTCGCCACGCAATCGCCGAACCCGTTGTCTTACATCTGTATGGTTAAGGATATAGCGGCTCTCGTCCGCAAAGATAACATGTCGCCAGTGCCCAAGCTGTAATCTTTTGTGCTCCCTAGCCCAGCGAAGTCGAGCAACTCTGTTGAACAGTTAGGCGAGGACACTTGATCATTCGTCTTGCTTGGTAACCATGCTGAAGCAACCTTCGATTTACAGTTTGGCGGGAAACGTTGATTCCATGGTGTCTTCTCCAGAAAACGACGAAGGCGGTTCGCTGGCATTTTCTGGTTTCTACAGCACAGATTAAGCAGTTGCCGATCATCTCGTCTGGTAGTCAGTCGTGGTCGTCCTGGAGATTCTCGTGGCCTCAAATGACCCTCCTCTCGATGAACTTTGAGGATTTTACAGACTGCACCCTGGGATATTCCAAGCAAATCAGCAATATCGGCTTGTTTGTGTCCATCCTGTCGGAGTGCAAGCACTCTTTGGAATATTGCCAGTGGCGTTGGACGAGGCATAGCCAAGGGAAGTTCTGTGTCAAATTTGGTTGAAAATTATTTCAGACAATTCTGAAAACGTGGACCTATTGCATACAGGCTTTGAGCAGGAAATGGACAACACAGCAAATGTCTTGTCTTTTATAGCGCCAAACAATTGTTATGCATGAATTCATTTCACCTGGGTAATTGGGACACATAATATAATCATTGCACCTGGTCAAAAGTGATTACTGATGCATTTAAATAGGAACAAACAGAGGATTGTGTCTGAAAACCAAATTATTCCAACTTTATGGGCAACAGTGTATATGTGGCCTGAATATTAGCGTTAAAATACTTCTTTGGAAACTTGCTCTTTCGGATTTGTTAGTAAGGAATTTATTGTGATATAATGATGAAGTAGTTAATGAAGGAATAAAAGCATACTCAGTAACAACTCTGTTTGATTTATCACTTACAAACTATAAATACAACCACAATATGCAGGTGGTTTTCACTTTAGTTTCCAGTACAGTTCTGTTCTAATGTACCGCTAATTACCCTGTAAGGAAGTGTAATAAGTGCTTATTAGATTCTAATAAGCTCTAATGATTGTCCAGCAGTGGGAAATAAAGGTGGATTATTTCACTTTAGTTTACATTACAGTTCTGTTGTAATGTGCAGCTAATTACCCTCAAAGGAAGTGTAATTAGTGTGTAACAGTGGGAAATAAAGATGTAATGTGCTGGCAGCTTCTATAGCCTAATGTTTGTGACATATGGGAGTAGAAACTACCACTACCTACAACCTGCACAGCACTGTGGACAACATCCAGGCTGCAAAGGCTTTGACCTTAGTTTACACAGTTTTCTTCTAATGAGCAACAAATGATCAGTAAGAAAGTTAAATGATAAAGGGCAAGTGATATATGCCAGATATAATATTGCATTACATTCCTCTAATTACAGCTGTCTAATGAAGCTGTAGGTCCATGAAGGAAGTATTTAATGTGAAGTATTACAGCATAATTTGTAGAATAGTGTCTAACTGTAGCATATTTTTGATCTGATATGACACTGTATTTTATTTTTCATTAGACTAGGATCTTGTAAAACGATTCTAATAGTATATTAATTAATTACAATATAATTTGTTGTAATAGTGTCTAAGAATAATTTATTTTGGTTCTGATATGTAATTATAGGCGGTTTATAATTGCAGCATAATTTAGGTGTAGTCTCTAAAAAGGGTATAACTATGTTTGTTTAATGTCTAATAAAGAACATATTTTTATGGTGTTGTCTGATTTGACACAAACCACGGATTGTTACATCTTATTATTGTACTGTAAAATAAAGCGCGGCCCATTAATGTCACAGCACACAAGTGTGCGTTCTTACCCATCAACTTCCTCCCACTCCCACTAAATCTAAAAGTATCTCACCAAATTCTAGGTAAATGACAACACAACACAGACTTTTTTCTTTCTGCAGACAACAGCCGGTCCTCCCTGTTTCAGTGCCATTAAGCAAACTGTCAATCACAAGCCTATAGCTTACTGCTCGTCTGTCATTTTTAGCTCAAAGAGAGGAACAAACACAACAAAAATCATGCCATCTGACTGAGTACCCACCAGCAGAAAAGACTTATGTGACCGTTTGAGTTCCCTTTACCTAGTCAGAGTTGTGGATTGGCAGCACCTCTTAATTACAGCGGTAGAATGCAACAATTCACCTTGTGAGTAAGCTCCATCTGTAGAGATACAGATGTGCGGGAGGAAACATAAGGTACAGCTTTCTCCACTGTGATCTGTAAACATCAGTTATAAAGGTTCCACCTCCGTTCAGTTAGTGGCAGTGAAGTGCCCACTTTATTGCTTTTACATCTCCAATCACAAGCATACGCAAATACACACACGGAGGAATGGAAGCACACCCACACAAGCTACTACATCTTATTCAAATTTTGTTCAAGCCTCCTGCTCCCTCGGGGCAGTACAACATTACAACAGTGGGTGGTTATTATTTCTCTTCTTCATCACCCTCTGATGCTGTCATACATAGAGGAGCACCTGAGGGGGGTGATGATTCATAGAGACCCAGACTGCGGTGGAATAAAATGGGTGAGGGAACATCTAAAAATTCAGGTTTAACAAGCAGTTTAATGCCCTTATATTTTTATTCCTGCAAGCTGCAAGCGGATAACAGTACCTCTGAGTAACACGCTACCTCTCAGTCTGCTGTGTCACTGTGTCTGACAAAATGATGACTGGAGCTTACAGCAGTGCCACTGATCTCATTCTGATGAGGTCACAATCAGCTACACCCTTGATGGTCAGAGGAACCACATTTCTCATGGGGGCACCTGTCTTCTTTCCTGGCAGCAAAATGCAGAGGGTGACTGGCTGACTTCAGTGATGATCTTTGCTTGTAAATTTCAATTATTATATTCATTCCAGCCTCTGTGTGAAGTATGGACGTAGCCTCCATGAGATCACCGACAGGTTTCTGAAGAGCGGTTTTGAAACTCAGAGTGAGCTGCTCCACTGTCACCATCTTGGCAGTGTCTGACTCTATCCCTAACTCCCAGCTAAACCAATTGGGCGCCGAGGTCAAACTCCAGGTTGTTGGCTAATGTCAGTGGTAGCATTAGCATCATGGCCAGTTCCCGCAATCACTGGCAGTGGCTAGCAGTGCTAGTCCCTTCCCTGCTCCTCCTCCTCCTGCTCCATCACCTCTTGTCCTAGCTTGTCCTCATCTTCGTCTGCCTAAACCAGGCAGGTGGAAGAAGTGGGGGAAGTCCTCTTCCCCCGCCGGTGTCAATGAAGTGTCGGACTCGGACTCGCCACCAGCCAGGGCAGCCGCTGCGTCACCACCACCAGCCAAAGGGTCCTGCCGACATCTTCACAGCCAGAGATGAGGATTGTACACACACCAGTCTGGTACAACACAGCATCGACACCAGAGATGCACACCCTATCCGCCTCCACCCCCGTCGCCTGCCCTTTGCTAATTGGGCTGCAGCTGAGCACTGGAGTCGCTGCATTGTCTATTTAGACATCATCCTTGCCCGTGCTTCAGATTTTGATAATGCCCTGGCCAACTTGAGGGATGTCATACAGGCCATCTGCCAGGCTGGTCTGTGCCTTCATCCCAAGAAATGTCATTTGTTTTTTGTTCCTTCTTGAGTCATGTTGTCAGTGTAGCAGGGTGTCCACCGACCCAGCTAAGGCAGCTCTAGTGAGGGACTGGCCTGTCCCCCACAACGTCGGAGAAGCACGAAGCTTCCTCGGCTTGGCTTCCTACTAATTGCATTTTGTGAAGGACTATGCCACCATTGCCAGCCCACCACACTGACTGACTCAAAAAGGCCAGGCATTCCAGTGAGGTGATGATTACACCACCATCTTTATGCGGCTTCAATCAGCACTCATTGAGGCTCCTATGCTGTCCTATCCAGACCACATTGACGCCAATCATGTGGGTATGGGAGTGGTGCTATCCCAGGAGGGGGAGCATGGTGAGCAGGTTGTCGCCTACTACAGCTGCTCTCTCAACCGACCAGAGAGGAACCACTGTGTCACTCACTGAGAACTGCTGGCTGTCGTAAGAGTGCCCTGCCACCTCTGATCCTACCTCTACAGACAGAGATACCTTGTGCACACTGACCATGCCTCCCTCACCTGGCTCCTGAACTTCAAGGAGCCAGAGAGGCAGTTGGCACAATGGCTGGAGAGGCTACAGGACTACGACTTTGAGATCCACCATCTGGCTGGCTGTCTTCATGCCAATGCAAACACCCTGCCCTTGCGAGGAAGCAGGGTGCAGGCACTGCCAGCCGGGTGAGGACATAATGCAGTGACCCCTGTGGTGGCAGCCTTGCGGACCCCCCAACTGGATGACAAGAACATTCCTCTGGTGGGTAGCAACAGCAGCCCCTAGGTTTCACATCCAGCCGCAACTGACAGCAAGGGAGGCATGGAAATCATCAACCTCCAGGGGAGGTTCAGACTGAACCCCTGGTCTACTTATTCCAGCGTTTTCCAGCTTGTCCACGACTTGGTGGGGCCCAGGTCTCTTTGGGGTCCTCAAGACCCTACACCGGCTCTGGTCCCAGTTCTACTGGCCAGGATGTCGCCAAGACGTGGAGCTCAATGTTCATTATTGTGACTCCTGCACTGCTCAGAAGGGACCAACCTGGCGCGCACACACACCCCTGCAGCAGTACCAGGTGGGGGCCCTGATGGATCGTGTGGGTGTAGACATCCTGGGCCTGTTTCCTACCACCGACCAAGGGAACCGATATGTCCTCATGGCCATGGACTACTTTACCAAGTCACTGAGATGTTCTGTCACTTCAGTGTGCCTGAGGAACAATATAGTGACCAGGGGTGGAACTTTGAGGCCGAAGTGTTCGACAAGGTCTGCCAGCAGCTGGGCATCAAAAAAACCCAGACAGGGTCCAGTGACGGGATGGCAGTGGTTAAGCTTATTTGATTTAAATAATATAAGATAAGAATAAGACTAAATCACTGACTTGGCTTAAGCTGTTAGTGTTCATGTCTGGACAAAACAGGAGGATGACAATCTTTAACATACAGCTAAGTTCTTTATGGCCCAACAGTCAGATGGATGTCTACTCAGGTTACCTGACCTCAGTCCAGTAGACTTCAGATAGTAAAGACTGAAAAGATTTGACCCCAGATGTTACACATTGTGGCTAAAGTTTAATTACCTGCTCAAATTATCTTTTGTTCACTGAAACCGACAATTTCATACTATTTGTGATATGCACAGCATGTTTCTATCTGGAAAGAAAATATGAATTTATTCCCTGGCAACGGCACTCAGATACTGCCTAAAATACATGGACTGGGTATTGGTGAGTAAACGAGTCTATGCAACGATCTGATACCACATAATTTATCAATAAACTTTACTCTTTCACAAATGAATGCCATGCAAGGTCAGGGATTAAATCAATATTGTAAAGAAAATATGGTATTGGAACATCTCTAATCATTGATTGGGTTGAAGATAGCAATGACGATGTTGAATAATTCAAGCAGAGCAATGTGCTTTGCAGAAAAAGGCTGATGCATCAACGTTTATGAATCTAGACTCCAGAGCAATGCGAGGCAAAGTCACAGTCTAAATGGTAATGCAGTTTGTGCATGTGTGTGTGTGTGTGTGTGTGTGTGTGTGTGTGTGTTTACATGTGTGTGTTTTGTGCGCTTGGTAAGTCACAGAAGGTCTGGCCTGCCTGAGGGTGGTACTCACGGCTCGGTGTGAAAGATATGGGGGTGGCACTGCTGAACAGCCTGAGAGGATACTCTGTCTGAGGTCTGAGATGGAGGGAGGATGTGAAAAAGAGAGCGAGAACGATATATCCACACATACACATAGGCAGCTGGGGAGTGCCTGATAGAGTGAGGGGGGAAAAGAGGAAGAGTGAAGAAAGGAGAGGAAGGGAGGGAGATAAGCGCCTTAGAGGGTGGGAAAGATAATGACAGATAGGGAAAGCAGGAGGCCGAAAGTGAGCGAGCGAGACAGAGACAGAAAGAGAAAGAGAAAGAGGGAGATATAGAGGAGGCGAGAGGCTGAATTTAATAAATTAGATCAGGCGCCTTGCCGGTTTCCTAGCAACCCAGACAAGACGAGCCAGGTCTGGCCTGATCTGTGCTCCAGAGTAAAGGTCTTTTTCCTCCGCCTCTTCTTCCATCTCCCTATGCTTTTTCTTCTTCCTCCTGCTCCTTCTCCTCCTCTGCTCACTATCAGCACCAGACACAATCACTGTTTCAGTCATTGTTACAAACGAGTATATTTAGAAGCAGATTCATGTGCGACTGATCTACAACTCAGAGACTCAGAGGAAACAGGCTTTTGTTTGTTTGTTTTATTAAGATCCCCATTAGCTTTTGCATAGCAGCAGTTATTTTCCTGGGGTCTAAATCATTCCGATGTGACAATAAAAAAAAATATACACAATCACAATAACACAATATAGTGACAAAGATACATACACATCACAATACAATAACTCAAAAATAGACACATACATCATAATACACAATACAATAACACACAGATACAGTATATTCACACACACTCCCTCGCATGAGCACTCACATACCTGTATGTGCGTGTACATGCACACTCCAAAAAAACGCTCAAAAAACATATCACTGTATATTCATTACGCTTTTATAAAATAAAATTACTCATTTGTCCTGCTTATTTAATTTGTACTGTACTATTTCTAAGGGCACCTCCAAGAATTGCCACCTTAACATGGTTGAAAATTGGTCTCGGGGAGGGGCCAAACTCATTCATACAATTATTCACATATCACCATCATCTAACCCGCATCAGGGAAACCGTGGCCCCCTCTTGGAGTCTGGTGGCTGTGCCTTGATCCATGGTGTCCGGTTGGGCATAGCCCGAAAAGAATTACATAGGGATGCCATCCTGTGGGCCCACCACCAGCAGGGATAGGAATCGGGGTTGGGTTCTGCTATCTGCGATAACTGAAGTTGGACTGTGTTCTGGAGTCTTATTTTTAAGCACTAGATAAGTAGATTATGCCTTTAGCATTCTGTCGTTCTCAGGTAACTTTGAACCACGTGTCATTTCATTATTCCAAACTATGTCACCAGTTCATTTGTCGTTCAAAGTTCAACTTTACTCATCCGTAATGTGTTCATAATTAACGCCTCATTTATTCAGCTGCTTGTACACAATTAGCTATAAATAAAGTCTTCTTTATCACCAAGTCATGATCTTGTTTATTCCTTCCAAACAGAGAGGGAAATCTCTGTATCGAGAGTTCAGAAAGTTCGGATTATTTGGTTTGTCTATTTTCCCTCAATTGAAGGTGGTGCCCCAATTTTCAACGAGTGCAAACTTAAATTCAAGTGTAGTAGTTGCTAGTTAGATCAGCTGTTTGGGGAGGCTACAGACCTGGTAGACTCAAATGTGTAGTGACCCCTGTCAGCAAGGATGTCTCATGAATCCCAGGGGAGGTCAGGGAAATGAAATCCGAGTGGGCCATGATTAAAGCCTCTATTGTGGAGGCGACTGCAGCGTTGTCGTCAGAAGGTTGTAAGTGCCTGTTGTAGCAGCAACCTGAGAACCCGTGGGTGGACAATGTTGAAAGAGGGTGTCAAGGTGGGGAAGGAGACCTTTATGGTCAGTTCTCAGGGTTCTCCTAAAGCAGCAGATGGGTACCAACAGGGGCTGTGGCTGCAGTGGTCACAGATGCAAAAACGTAGGTGTGGGAGGAGTTTGGAGAAGCTATGAAGAAGGACTTTTGGTTGGCCTCAAGGAAGTTCTGGCAAATCATCGGGAAGGGAAAGCTGTACTTTGGCCCAAGCTGTGTTCAGCAGTGAAGAAGAACTGCTGACTTTGAGTGGGGATATTGTCAGGCGATTAAAGGAACACTTTCAGGAACTCCTAAATGCAACCAACATGTCCTCTAAGGAATATAAAGAGTTTGGAGACTCGGGTAAAGCATCACTCATATGTCTGACAGCGGTCTCTGAGTTAGTCAAGAAGCTCCGCAGAAGCAAGGCGCCATGTATGGATGAGGAGTGCCAAGATGCTGAAATCTCAGGACATTGTTGGGCTTCCTTGGCTGACATGCATTTTCAGTGTTGCATAGAGGTCTGGAACAGTTCCTGTGGACTGGCAGACTGAGGTGGTGGTTCCCATATTTTAAATGGGGGAGCAGAGGGTGGCTTTAGTTATCACTTAAGCACACTGCTCACCTGTCCGGGAAAGCTTATGCCAGGGTGCTGGAGAAGAGGCTACGAACGATTCACGGAACTCAGATCCAGGAAGGGCAATGCAGATTCCGACCTGGGTGTCGAAAAGTGAAACAAACTCTTGTTCCTGGAGGGGTCATGGGAGTTTGTCCATCCAGTCTACATGTATTTTGTGGACTTGGAGAAGCTTATGACCATATCCCGCAGGAGGTTTTGTGGCGGGCACTGTGGGAGTATAGGGTGCCAGGGACGCTGCTACAAGTCATCTGTTCTGTTCAACGAGGATGAATTGCTCCCTTCGGGTTGGGAGTGAGTTGCTGGGAGCTTAAGATCCTTGGGATCTCATTCACGAGTGGAGGTAAAATGGAGTGTGAGATTGACAGTAATGTGGGTGTGGTATTGGACCATTGTGGTGAAGAGGGAACTGAGCCAGAAAGCAAAACTGTTGGTTTACCAGAAGAATGAGATCGCAAATATAAGCAGCTGATATTAGTCTTCCATAAGGGGGCTGGGCTCACCCTTACAAAAAGGCTGAGGAGCTCAGACATCTGGAGGGAGCTCGGAGTACAGCTCTCTAAAAATAGATGTAAAAAGACGATAGACTACATAAAAGGAAACATTATTGAAATCCTTTTACTCAATGAAAACCCTTTTTAGGTGACAAAGTGGCAACAGAGTCATACACATTATACATGTATGTACCATAACCACATGCTTTGCAGAGCCCTAATTGTTGGTTGAAATACTGTCAGTTAAACTCATCTATTCACAGCAGTCCAGTAAGATGGCATTAGTATCTCTGTCCATACACCACAAAAATCACACATTTCATGTCATTTTTTGTCAATTATACTGAATTATACCAGTGCAGCAAGATCATTTTAACCTGTTTCCAGGACAAATCTACTTTTTCTGGAATCAAGGACCATATTTATGTATTGTGTTGCAGCTGTGTGCCTTATTCTGTGTTGCTTGAAAATACAGAAAATACTTACTAAATACTAAAACAAATAACATATTCATACAGAAACATGACTCAATAACACAAAAAGTACTTGATGGATTTTTTCACTTTCAGTTTTTAATCAGACCTATTTATTGTGGCTGAGTTTTGAACAGTGCGCAAGTAGCTGAGAAAGAAAACGAATCAGGCTGCATGCATGTTGCTATCAGCGCTGTCCTGGGGGCTCATTGGAGCATCGAACCTGCACAGTTGCAGTGAGTCACAGCAGAGCTGGGGCAGACTGTGGCTCAGATCTGCATTTTTAAAAGCTGTTTGATAGCTATCTGCTGGAGGAGCTACAAGGCATGACACAGCGAAACAGACAGTTTGTAAATGACTGGAGCTGCAGTGCATTGCTCTGCTCTCTGCAGTGGCACCAGTATTAGAATATATTCTCTGTGCCCTCATGCCTGCTCCCTCATCAACTCAGAGCATCGGTGGCCTTCGTATGGACCTGATGTTCTGACAATGATGCACCTTCCATCTGATTTGACTGTGACTGGATAAGTGAAAAAACTCCGGTAATCAATCCTGTGATTCATCAGTGGGAGATTCTGAGTCAGTGGAGTGGCTCACAGGTCTGTGGAGGCCCCACCCTGCCATTTTCTGTTTAATGGGCTCATGTCAGAGGAAGGATGGCATTGCAGTAGCTTTATAGTGTGTACCCTGAGGTGTCATCTAAAGTTAATTGTTTGATATGCAACTAATGATATTGATAAACCGCCAAAGAAGGCTCTGGTTTCACAGCCTCAGTGGATGGTGATGTATTTTCATGTATAAGCCCCCAAATAAATACTCCTCAGTGTGCGGTATATACTTTGTATGATGTAGTATTCCTTTACAAATCCTGATGGAGCACCTTAAAGAAATGAATGAGATTCCTTCAGTTTCCTCATCAATAGAGGAAACTTCATTATACTCACCTCAATGTCCAAACAGCTGAGAGGGACAAAACTGGCTCCACTGGCTTCACGTGGCTCAGAAATACTTTCACATGAGCCTGCATCCTCCTCCTGCATCAATATATATATATATATATATCTTTGGCAATTGCTAAAATGGAACCGTGTCATATTATATGTTGGTTTCAGTTTGTTGTCTTAAAATGAAATAACAAAGGTGCGAGATATTAGTGCAAAAAAGGGGGGAGTGCAGCTGTTCCCACAAGCTCCACATCTCCTCTTCTACACTTGAGTGCCCTCCGGTGGTGGTGTTGGGGAACTACATCGGCCCTTTACTGAACACAGGCGCGTAGGAATCATTCCTCTCTCTGGCAGAGGGCTGACAGCTCTGAAATGATAAGGGGAGCTGGAGGAAAAATATTGATTCATCTGTCACTTTTTCTCCATTAAAATGAAAAGCAAAAGAGGGGGAGAAGCAGAATGAAAGTGTTGCATCGCAGATTAAACATATGATGCAGGCGCGAGTCTGAGCTACATTATTCATGTGTGACAGAAGACAGAGCAGCGAGTGGACCGTGGTTATACTACAGCAAACATTTTATTTGTGTTTACACTTAAAATAAATAGAATCAGGAGAGCTGTCACAACAATTTTAGGAGCAAAATAATTTATGCAATACAAGATTTTTTCATATTTACAATCACTGAGAAGCAACTGGCTCATGAAACTAAACACAAAGTCCTATTTCCCTGTGTCAAATTAGCTCCAACATTAATGCTGCTGTGAAAGACTTCAGTTAAATCAGTTAAGCATCAAGCTGACTTTCTTCCCTCAGCCTCTTTAAACTCTGCCTTTTATATTATACACAGATTAGATCAGAGCGTTTCAGTAAGGAAATCACTAGGCCTCAATCCTTCCTTTCAAAACTAGCCCCAGAAGAGGAAGAGATATTTATAATATATAAAATGATATATATATGTAATCATTATATCATTTTATATATTAAATATATAATATAAAATCATATGATTATTTATATATTATATATAATGATAACATATATATATATATATATATGATATTATTATATATATTATATATATAATGATACAATGATTTTATATATATATATATATATATATATATATATATACACACACACACACACTTATATATAAATATATATAAAGGTTTAGCTTAGACTTTCCAACCATGAACCTTTTCATGCTTGGTCACCTCCACACCCCCAGTTTGCTTCTGTTAGTAATTTGTGGTGCACAGGCCTCCACATCATCAGGGCTCATTGATTCAGACTTCAGAGAGAGACCAAGTGAAACCGGAACTAGTTCTAGTTACACAAATATAGTTGCTCAGCAGTTTGTAGTGTTGTTTACTCCATTTGTCTAGTAGTTCTGTTTATATGGGACTTTAACAAAAAGCAGTATGCAAAAATGTCACCTGGTTGACATATGCAGTTTTTCTGCTTTTATATTGAAAACAGTCTGTTAAATAATTAGAATTACTATGTACACTGTAGGATCGTTAATATATTATTGCCAATTTCACGATAGACCAGTGCTGTTCTTTACTGGCAAATATTTGAATAAATTAAAAGATGTTTGTAGGAAAATATTGACTATAAACAAAAAATATAGATATACTGTTTTAATTTTTTTTTTGATAGGGAGGGTTAGATGTTGAAGCTGTGATGAGAGATTCCAGCTAAAAAGAGATATCATGTATCTGAACATCATGTGTCTGAACTTAGACCCTTTAAACCTTAATGATTCAGAAACCAGTGACATATGAGATCTGTGTGAGTGTGAGTATTACACCACATCCAGCTGATAATATCTGTACAGACAGACATCTGCATCACTGACAGTGAACATGTTCAGTCCACATTAACCTGGGAGAAAGACAGAAAAGTGGCTTCACACCAACAAAGTCATTTAGAGTTCCAGTTCAGTTTAACAATAAGAAACTTCAATTCACTGGTTTTTCCAAAATGATTTTAAATGATAAAGTTTGAACTTAATCTTCATCTGAGACTCAAAATCGACACATAAATAAACAAAGGCAAATCTCTTGAGGCAGCTCATTGTTACAATAACAGTTTGAATCACCTCTGTGCTGACACACTGACACACAAACATACTCCATATAAAAGCCACATGTCTCGTAGATTCCAGTTTATTCCTGCTCTGGACCAAAGCTGATCTGGTTTATTCAGAAACATTAACAACACAAACAATCAGAGAGCACAGCTGCTACAGAGCAGAGCAGATCAATATGGGCAGCAGATGCATTTATAGCTGCTTCCTGGTGCTGATACTACTGGTGCTAGTGCTGTATACTGAAGAGTGTATACACTTCCTGTCTGTGTCAGCATCATATGGAAAAACCACAAACCACAGGTGAAGCTCTGCACAGAAAAAACCTGACACACGACACTGTAACTGAGCTTTCTGATTCTTTTTCACTCTGATATCATTTATCTGACTATATTAATCATATTCCTATTGTATATAAAATTATAAAATTAAACTGTTGTTAAATGCATATTTACCAAACATATACAAACACCAAGAATATGATATCAATTCACCTTTGAAATATCTTCACGTTATTAAAAAATACTTTTTAGAAGGTATTTTTTACATATTTGGGTCAGAGAGTGCGGGCAGCTTAAGGCAACGTATGGACAGTGATGTGATGAACACTGAGGCTCTGTGGTTGCTCATGTGCTCAGCAGAATTTCATTGAATCGATGAAATTCAAAATGCCTCATTTCCTGGTTTCTCGGCTACACTGGGAAAAGGCAATTCTGAGAAAACACTGTAGAACTAATGCTCAAATTATAAACCAAGAGGCTGCAGCGCCACCCTCCTGTGTGTGTGTATGTGTGTGTGTGTGTGTGTGTGTGTGTGTGTGTGTGTGTGTGTGTGTGTGTAATTAAAAAATAAAGAAATAAAACAAAAATGTGATTCAGGCCGGTCTCATCTGCGTGTGAATGCTGTTAAATAGCATGAAGTAGGGGACTTGGTGAATGATATAAAGCCTGTATTCACAGAGTTTCTGAGAACGCGACTGAATCACTGCTCCGTTAATGCGACATGTGAACATCAGCGTGTCATGAATCGAACTCAGCTCTGCTCCTGTTAGAATATTTATTATGTTCCATCTCCTGGTTCCTGCCTCGAGAACGTGAGATCCTGATCCTGTGGTTCTGCAGCAGCTGCTGAAGTGATGCTCCCCTTTTTCCTCCAGAGTCCGGTCCCACAGGTCCCCCCCCCCCCGGCCCTCCGGCTTGTCTCCTCCTCAGGCCACTTTAACACACACCTGCAAAACTCGCTTGTTGAAGTCGTCTGGCTGGTCGGCGTACACGTAGTGTCCGGCTCCGTGGATTGTCTGCAGGAGTGAGGACAGTAAGAGAGGCAGGTGATTAAAAACATGGCGGATTAGGTTTATTGATTCAATAAAACAATGATGGAAAGGAATTCTCAGTTTTAAAATTAAAAACACAGTTATCATTCACAAATCAATGCAAATATCAGATAAACAATGTGGTTGGCAAACAACATGGCTGCTGCTGTTTGTTTATGAGGGCCCAAGCACTGAACGTTGGGAGAACCCTATTGAAACTGTTGTTTACTGCACACACGTCAGGCCTGGTGAAAATGTTGATGTTTTGATGTTTTTGTTCAATCGCGCTCCCTAAACAAGTTCAACAAGCCCTATGTTTCACCTACATGTACGAGATGTGGTAGGCACATGTCACATGTCACATGCGAAGACCTACAAAAAAGCTTTCGTTATATATGATGTCACATTGAAGTTGACCTTTGACCTTTTGGATATGAAATGTGATCTCTTAATTTTATCCTTACAGACATTTGAGTTAAACTGTGTCATAATTAACGTGTGAATTTGTGAGTTATGACCAAAAACATGTTTTGTGAGCTGATGGCGCCCAGTTTAAAATGGAATCTGCCGATGCCGGCTTTGCTTCGCCTCTTCCCCGGCTCACAGCCCGACCGTGCAGTTCTGAGAACTTTCTAAAAAGCAGTTGTGGTATCTGTAAGTGAGAGGCCTTTTTTTTGTGAATTCTTTTTTCTTTTTCCGTTAGGGAGGCAGGTGAGAGTCCTGTATTTTACTTTTGTTTTTCTGTTAGAGGAAGTTAGAGGTAAAACTCCAGATGTTTTGTTTGATTTTTTTCCGCATTGCTCACCCAACTCTTGAAAATTAAAATACTTCTGTTGGACTGCAAATTATTAAGTTAAAGTTCAAAAATGTATCAAACCCAACATCAACTCTAAACAGGAGAAATGTAGGAAAACTTCATAATAACGTACAGAATAAAGTATTTTCTCTCATCCCGGACGCCATGAACTTACTATGATCTCCACACGAGACTGTGGTCTCATCTCTTTGATGGTGCTGCCGGAGTTGCTGTCAATGCTGGAGCGGGAGCCGTAGACGATGGTGATGGGGATGTGAGGCTGCAGCTGCTCCATCCTCTGCAGCATTGGCCTCTTGGCATAGCCATAGGGAATGGTCATGCTCTTAAAAGCTGTTTCTCCACTGTGACAACACATGAGAACAATCATCACAACCGGATAGCTGATGTCAAGACATGATACTAGGTAGTAACTAAGGTAATGAATAAATTGTCTTCATTGCAGTTATTAACATGAGCAGCAATAATGAGGCCTGACAGGGGAACAGAAATGGAGGAAGACCTTGGGGTTTGTGCGTTCAGGTGGTAGATGTACTCTGACACCGTGTTGTCACTGAACATGGAGGAGAACTTCCTCTTGAAGTCAGGTCTCAGAGTCTGGACTAGAGTGGGACCTGCAGGGGCCAGACAAGCAGACGCCGACATGTCAAAGCCAAGCATGACGAGGCCGCTTCATTATGTTACGTGATTATGAACAAGGCGGGTGAGAGCGCACACACACAGGAACCAGACTTCATTTGTCTTCTGGACCAAAATCAGCCTCAGAAGAACATGTTTGAATTAGCAGCCCAGTCATATTTAATTTAAGCAATATCACATGAGAGGGAGTGATGTTGTACTGAATATCAGCACGGCTGTGATTCGGTCATAGGTATGAGGCCGCTTGCTACTTTGTCTAAACGTTACCTCAGGTGTGCGCTGAAGTATCCAGGCTTCTTCTCTTCATCCTCTTCTGACGACCAGACATCATTTAATTCAAATGTTATTTCTGGAAATATTTTCATCTTCCATCTCAAGTTTGTTACAATCGAAGACAGATAACGTCCCAGTGCTGTTGTGCTCTATATCAGCACTCATGGAATCAAATTAGTGGGTCGGAACTAACTGTTGTATAATCAGTCTTATAGCCCAGTGGTTCACATCAAGGACCCAAAACTGACACAAGTAAGACCACGGACCCCCATCTGATAAGATTTTGTCCCAGGGTCCCACATCTGCTCAGGCTTTTGCATTTAGATGTTTGATTACAGAAAGTGTTTGAAACCCACGGCCAACATAGTCATACATTCTGTCATTAGCTGTCTCTTAATTCAGGGGCATCATCCGTCATAGGCTGCATTTGAAGACTGACTGCATTAGAGCAGCGCAACTTTCAAATGCTCATTAAAAATGTGTCCCATCTTTTGCTGGGTAATGAAGGCTCCAACAGCTGGATCCTTCATGGCCCAACCCATCCCAAGATTCATTGTGTGCCAGTAATGAAAATAATATGGCAGCAAAACAACAGTGACAGAGAGCCTGAGGATTAGACTGTTAAATGTAAGCATTGGGTTTCAGCTCAGGTCAACAGTTTACAGTGGAACTGTTAAAACCAAGAGCCTTTAAACCTCAAGTTTTTGAGAAATTTTTTTTTTTTTTCAAGGTTGCTAGGCGACAGGAGCCATGCTTTGCAATAAAACAGTAAGGCCGGGGACAGCTGGTGACACAAAGCAAAAATCCTCTATAGACCAAACCGTCTGATTTCAGTTCGGCCTTCATGGTCTATGAAAGGCCACACCTTGGTAGACCGCGTCCACTGAGGATGCAGCCTCTGAATTGGGAAACAGCTCTCATTTATGGATGGAATTATAGTGAAAATAAATAATACTCATATTTCCTGGGAAACCCAGGAACCTCCTCAAGAACGTCTGGGAGTCCCCGGACCCCACTTTGAGTGTAAATGTGCTCATTATGGTGTTGGGTATAACAGTGGTTCTCAGTTTTGTGTTTGATATATATTGTTATTTGTCAAACATTTTCTCTCTCTAAGCTTCAAATGTTGAGTCATTATTTTACCCTGCACTCTAATTTCCAAACTCCTCATTTTAACAGTCAGTCCTATTATGGCTGATACTTCTGTTTATTCCATTTTTCTGGATGTTCTGTGCCACTGAAACTACTTCCCCTCTTCGAATATTAAGATTTCATCTGCTCTAATTGATAAAAATCCGGTTGTGTCTTTGCTCTCCACTCTCACCCAGTGGTCCGACCAGTCGGAGGCCAGCCAGCGGGTTGAAAGGACTGAACATGGCCCCGAGGGCTTTGATCCACACCGGGATGGGACGGTCGGCCTCTACTGTGTCCGGGCGCTCGGGGAAACCCCAGGGCTCCACCAGGAAGATGTGCTTCACTCTGCAGACCAGAGACAAAGACAAAATGAAGTTCACCTGCTGTTTGGCTTCTCTAACATTTTGTTACATGAAATGGGTTTTTCAGGCCCAGAAATATATCTATATATTACATGACTAAAGGACATGGCTCTGTCTAAAACCTGCCTCCGAGTGCCACTGAGCTAACAGACAAGTCACATCTTGTTTGTTCAATCTGTTCAAAAACCAATGTGTAAAAATGACACATCTTATTGTCTCCCCGAGGTTGCCAGGCAAACATGTAACATCTCTAAGAAGTCATGGGCAAGGTAAGCTAATGAAGTCCTTGTTCCAACTTCATTATTTACAGAAAAGAGTGTGAGTTCAATCTTCTCATCTGATGCACAGTGAAAAAAGAAATAATTCCCAAAATGTTGAACTCTTCCTTTTAATATTTTTCATCTTGATTTTATCTCCTATAAAATGATCTGAACTGGAAAATATCTCTTGCATCACACATTTTGTGTGTGTGTATGTGTGTTTTTGTCTTTTTTTGTTAGTTTTTCTACAATCTAGGTCATTGTTTCAATTGCTTTATCCAACAGTCACTGAAGGTATGATGCTATCTCACATAAGTTTCAACTAACAATGCTAATGGGAGCATATGCACCGAGGCCTCAGCTCCACACACGCCCAACCTCTTTGCCCATTTTTGGATTACCTGGGAGATAAGCGGAGTCAGGCACTGCCAAGATGGCGACGGTAGAGCAGTGGGTGATGTCACGGAGGCTATCTTCATTTACAGTCTATGGTTTTACTTCCATATAAACTGGTTTAGATGGTTTGTTTACAGCCTGTCTGATTATCTGACTGCTGTATCTTGCCCTGTCTGACTTTGCTGTAGCCATGTTACTGTGCACATAGATTTCAAAAATGACTTTGGTGAATACAGTGCTGTTGTAACCAATAAGGATGATTGGAGAAGCTCTGCAAATATGTTGGTTGGATATCAGTAAACCCATCTTCAACCATCCTCACATCCACAGGGTGACAGACAAAGAACACTACAGTAAAGACACACTAGCCACACGCCAGAAACTATCCAAAGTCTATGCCAACTGCACCACATTGACCAACATTACACCCAGTACAAATAGTTTCTATTATGTCTCGTTATAAATAAACAGGAAGCTTTCTGTTCAGGCCACAGCATGAACAATGAGCACAGTTTAGCTTGAAAAAGGACATATGTCCCTGATCAAGAGCATCTTGTGTTGTAACTTAAAGTCCGTTTGGAACACTCAGATATTATAGGGCAGGAAGAGGGAATATTTTAGCGTTAGTGATGAAGGAGGCTGATAAGGGATTGAGGACATTTTATCAGACATCCCTCGGGTAGAGCTGAGCGCATGCTGGACGCTCGGCGCTGGAGACGCAGCAAGAGGAGATGATTTAGGAGAGATAGGGGCTAGTGGGAGGAGAGAGGCTGCTATTATCACTGGCTGCCAGCACCTACATCGACACAACTATATCCTGTACAGATGCTGGCATGTTCTGCTACAACCATGTTGACACTAAGAGGGCAGAGTCACTATTCAAAACACTGTTCAATGCAGAGTCATTTTATCCTCTGGGCAGCTTCTGCTTCATTTGTTCTTTTTTCTGTGAACCGTTAAAGGTTAATTCTAGTTTATTACAACTTGGGTCTCCAGTTAAAACTCCATATTTTCCTCTTCTGTGTTTTATTTGAAGTACTGATCCATAAGAAGATATATTTGTAGTTTTAAGAAAAAATACTATCACAGTGTAGTTTTACATCTCCTCTCTCAGGCTTCTCTCTGGAGCTCTAGTGACAACAGGTCAGTGAGCCAATCAGAAGAGAGGAAGCTCTGAACCTCTCTCCTGATTGACTGACTGTTTTCTGAGTGATCCAATAAAAATATAGCAGATTTCAGGTAAACACTCAAAGAAACCTTACAAGGTTGGATGGTGGGTCCAGGTGGGCGGGGCTTGGGGCATGGCTGAGGGCAATGACTGCTTTGTTTTGACATCACAAAGTTACAGAAGTCCTGACGGCTGGTTTTAAGGCTCAGTTTCTGAATACAGGCTGTGTGCATTTCTCTGTGGACTGAGGCTTTGATACTTTCACAGTATTAATATAGAACCTAGACCTGATCTATAATCATGCATGGGCATGGACATCTACCTTTATACTATATGGAGCTTTAAAGTCCACTTAGCGGCTAGTACATGGACCTTTCAACCATATTATATGGTCTTCTTTGGCAGATTAATTAGTAGATAGAAAGATACTTAAATCCATCAACTTGAGAAGTATGATGAACTTGATAGTAGACAGTCGATTATTTAGACAACCAGCAGTCACAAAGCGACATTAGCATTTGGAGTCATGTTCCTGTCCAGTATTCCCTTGCCTTTTGGCTCTTCACCAACTCCTGAGAGAAATATCCGGCTCTTTAGCTGCTAAATGCCCCACTATGTTCACCAGCTGCTCTCTCACTGCGTCTGTCTGCTGTTGCAGGTACTGGACAGTGGATTTTTAAATCCTCACTGATAACAGAGCAGCAGGAGTCAACCAGAACTGGAAAGAAGAAGTGCTGAAGGTGCAGCTGCAGATTCAGGTGATAATTCTCTGTAAGTTCATCACTACTAGTGACCCTTTCATATTCTTTTAAAAATATTGATTATAGCCACTTTCAGTACACTCAGTTAGATGTTCAAAGGAGAAGATCGCAACTTATTTTTATTTTAAGTTCTTCGTCATTTATCTTTTTGCTCCCACACACACTGTCTCCTAAAGCCTTCACTGTACACAAACCTTTATGTATACCCGTACAGTCAAATCCAATACAACGGTTCTTTTTTGCTATAGAGGTGCTAATTAAAATATATGTTTCAGGACTGAGGTCAAAGTTAGTGACGGTGTTCTGGTATTCTGCCCCGATCATGTATGTAAATGTGGAGGACACAAAACCAAAAATAGAATGAACATATAATTGAATTTACACATTGTATTGTGTCAATAAAGCTGCAATAGATCCTACAGGTGTACCTAATAAAGTGGCTACTGTGAGCTCACAGAGATTGTAATAACCCTGAATTATTCTATGAATGTGTATTGACAGGCTCCAATAAGATTATAAAGCATTTTCATTGGGAATATTCTCCTTTAAAACTTAAATCTAACTGCCAGTCATTTATGAAACTAGCTCAACTGTGTTACTGTGTGTTGCAGTACCTCAGAGCTCTGATGCTAATTTATCAGTACAATGATGCAAATTCAACTCAATTGAGTTTTATTTATTTAGAGCTGAATCATAACAGAAGTTATCTCAGGGCACATTTCATATAGAGCTGGGAGAGAGAGAAAGAGAAAGAGAGAGAGAGAGAGGGAGACCTGCTAATTATCATTATAATTATTATTATTATTATTATTATAAGTGATTGAGTGTGAGAGACTGCAAGGACTCGAAATGGTATAAAGAGGAATGTGATATGTCACAAAGTGCTGTCCCCTTCCTCTTTATACCACTTCGAGCCCTGGCAGTCTCTCACACTCAGTCACTTACCAGGTGACGTCAGTTAAGTCTGTGAGGGTTTAGGACTTAGGCCTCAGGCACCAGATATGTACATACACACACACACACACACACACACATATATATATATATATTAAAAAACCAAACATCTGAATATATGAATCTCCTACTGCTCTACATCTTGTCCAGAGCCACATACAACCATCCTGACAAACCAGTTCCTCCACCTGGGCCTACTCTCGGTGCGTTTTTCTTCATACGTCCTATGTAGCTCCTCAAACATCCCTGCCCACTCTTGCTCCTTGGCTTGCAGGACTTTTGTTGACTCTTGAAGTTGGGCCTGCAGCTGCTCCTCCGCCGCCTTCACAACAGCCTGGAGCTTGACAATTTCCGCCCTCTGGCTCTTCAGCATATCCTCTTTCTCCTCCCGAATCTGACTAACTGCAGTGTCTGTGATTTTCTGTAACTCACTTATCTTAAGGCAAACCACTTCCTCCTCCTCTTTTTTCTCAGTAAACTCTTCATCTTCAACATGGTGGTCTGATTTCAGATTCTCCAAACTGAACTGAAAAACCTCTTTGTACTCCTCATGTTTGGTTACCTCCTCTGGCTGAAGCTCTGAAACAGGTTTGTCTGTATCCAGGCTCTGCAGGAAGGTTGGTCCACTATCTGTGTTGCACTCTACGGGTTTGTTGTCCTTCTCACTTATCTGGACCTGTATGTTCTGTCCGTCAGCAAAGATATCCATGCAGTCTGCGTAGATGTCTTCACTAGTCTGCTCTTGCAGCTGTTTCTTGGCATTCTGCAGTTTGCACCTGAGATCCATATTAATTGCATATTCCACACTCAGTTTGGAGGCAGAGGTTTCCTCGACGTCCTTCAGTAGATGAAGGAGATTCTGGTTTGTGTCCTCTATAGCTTTATCACTTGTGACCTGCATCACTAAACCATTAACTTGGGTTTTAAGCTGCTTGATGATTTTATCTTTGGTTTTAAGGTTGTTATTGGCCCTCTCCTGTTTGTTTTCGGCACAGCGCATGCTACATTTGAGAGAAGATATTTCATCCCTCAGCTCTCTCTCAGTGAGAGTTTCCTGTGTTTGTCTGCCCTCTAGCAGAGCCAGGACTGCATACAGGGTTTCAGCTCTGGTTTTCAGCTTGGCCCTTTGAGGTCCAGAATACATCTTAAAGAGCATGGCCTGTGCAGACTGTAATTCTTGCGTGACTTTTGTATGGTAGTTTGCAACATAATCCTGAACACGGGCGTCCAGACATTTAACGGTTCCTGTTGCCATCTTTCTTTTTCTCTTTGCGATAATTTCTGATTATGCACACTGCTTCTGTGAACAATACGTGTGTAGTAGTCAATGAAAGGTCAATACGCTAGAGGGAGAGGTATATCTATTTACACTAAAACTTCAAAGGAATTCTGTAATGACATCACATTCTGTTATGACATCAGAGTTCAGTTCAATAGAACACATTGTTACCATGGTAACAGCAAGCCCCTTTTCAAAGCTATTGTAATCATAATCACCCTGTATACAGCTGACTTTAAATACAACTCTGATTCCTGCCACATCCAGAAATACTCAGATGACACAGCTATTGTGGTGCGTATCAGGAACAGCAGGAAGAGGAGTACAGGGATCTGACGATGGCCTTCAGTGAATGGAGCGACAAGAACTGCCTCCTTCTGAACACCTCCAGGACCAAGGAGATGGTCATGGACTTTCGGAGGTCTAGGCCCACCCTTCAGCCAGTCAACACTCCAGGGAAGGACAATGAGGTGGTGCACACTTATAAATACCTAGGTGTGCACCTGGACAGTAAACTGGACTGGTCCCTGAACACATCTACATGAAGGGGCAGAGCCGGCTCTTTTTCCTCAGGAGGCTCAGGTCCTTTGACATCTGCAGTGAAATGCTGCACATGTTTTATCAGTCACTGGTGGCCAGTGTATCTTTTATGCTGCAGTCTGTTGGGGCGGCAGCATGTCTGACATGAACACAAAGACTGGACAAGCTGGTCAAAAAGGCTGGGTCTGTGCTTGGCAGGAGTCTGGACTCGCTCAGGACTGTTGTGCAGAGACGCATGCAATGTAAGATGGAGGCCATCTTGGATAATACCAACCATCCTCTCCACAACATTCTTGCAGGACAGAGAACCAGCTACAGCAGCAAACTTCTCATCTCACTGCGCTGCAGAACCGAGAGGTTCAGGAGATCCTTTGTTCCCACTGCCATCCGGCTGTAGAACACCTCAGCCAAAGACAGTGGATCATGAACTTGACTAATTCAACTATTATTGTTTATTATTAACTACTATTATTACTACTATTGAGCTGCTGGACACTTGAATTTCCCCAAGGGGATGGTTAAATTATCTATCTATCTATCTATCTATCTATCTATCTATCTATCTATCTATCTATTGCCTTCTTTCACCCTGAGAAGGTGAAGCATAGAAACATACAGGTGAAGAGTAAAAGTGAAACAAAAACGATTACTGAACTTTGTTGACAGTTCTGGTCAAATGTTTATAAGGAATCATACAGAATTATAGCAGCTCCTCATACATAGTGTTGTGCATTATACCCTCCACACTGGCCTTTGTAAGGTTGGTGGCTCTCTGTCCCTTGGAGAAGGCTGGCTGCAGGAGGAAGATGCTGACTAGCCCATTTTCTTCTACTTAAGAATAATTATCTGCCTTCTTAGAGCTTTAAGAGATTTCAGTTTTTGACTTTTAATAAAGTTGCAAAAATACTGAGCCCTCAGAGGCAGGTAGCGAGTTTGACTCCTGGCCGGCAAGACCCTTTGCTGCATGTCTCTCCCCTACTCTCTCTCTCTCTCTCCCCCATATTTCCTGTCTCTCTCCACTTTCTCTATCAAAGAAAGGCATAAAAACCACCCAAAAAATAACTTTATATATATATACACACACACACACACACACATATATATATATATATATATATATATATATATTACAAAAACCTGTGTCTACCTCTTAAAGTCCGTCAGACTGAACTACATCTACTTTGCCCTGGTATAACTTTATCACACCAAACTCATATCAATGAGTTCTGCACTAAATGATAAAAAATTCCTTTTAAAAAAACAACACGACCCTCCAGTATGTTACGTGACATCCCGTGACCTGCACTCACCTGCCTGGGTGTTTAATAGAGTATGACACAGCCAGGTATCCTCCCAGGTTGTGTCCCAGCAGGATCATGGACTCCAGACCCACTTTAGCCCTCCATTTCTCTATAGACTCCACAAACTGGTCCTCTGCCTCCTGGGCATCTGAGGAGAACAGGGGTCTGCTGCTCTGACCGAAGCCCAGCAGGTCCAGAGCGAAGACGGGCCGGTGCTGACTGAGAGCGTCCAGGTTCTGAGCCCAAAGGCCCACGCCACCTCCGAACCCATGGAGCAGAACCATGGGGGTTCTGTGTTTAACGCTGTCTCTGCTGACAATCAGGGTCCACAGCTGGTTGTCGCTGGAGACAGGAACGTGCTGTTTGGAGAAAGGACTGTTTACACCTGTGGAGACAGTGAAGGGAGGAGTGAGAGAGTGAAACTGAAACACCGGACAACTTTTCATACAGACGTAGACAGAACTGATCCTCACCTCTCAGCATCATGTCCTCTGCAGACTGAAGCTGGCTCTGAGAGGTGGGACACCATGATGGTAACCAGCGGGGGATCCAGCACCACCTACACAGACAAAAGGTTCATGAGCTTCACCCTTATGACATACAGATGTGACCTGGTGTCACTGAGGTGTGGCACCAGGCTTAAAGGATGAAGACAGAAACAGAGGAATGAAGCAGCAGACCAGAGGGCACAAACTAAAAGTAAAGCTGAACAATAAGCTAAAAAAAAAAATTTCAGTTGGAACAGTCATTTTTGAATTTCATTTTCAGTGAAAAGAATATTTAAATGATCATGATGTGATTTTTGTTGGGGCCTTCTACCAAAATGAACATGTTCCTTCACATGTGGAGAAATATGATTTGAAGGCTGAGGCATCTCTGCGGCATCACAATGCTTCATTTATACATTTTTACCTTTATCATAAAAATTGCAGCTCCTGCTATTTGTATATTGCACTATTGCCATATTGTGATTTTGATAATATTTTGAATAATTGTTCAGCCCTATTAAAAAGTAACATAAACCAACATGGCAGCATCAGGACTGAATGTTAGCACTTATTAGCCTCTGTACGAAGGAGAGGGGACTGGTTTCATAGACAGCCTCTGTCGATGACTGACTGATGGTGAATGTCATCTTTTTTATTTTATTGATCTCTATCTCATGAAGTAAATAAAATACATTTATCATTTATCATCATTTTATCAATATTTCTGTTATTATTTTATTATTATTCTATCTCATTTTCCATGTTTGCAATGTTTTTTAATGTTTTTCATTTCACATCAATGTTCACATCATGTTTTTATGTTCATTTTATGTCCTTTTCATTTCTTTCTCTGTAAAGCAGTTTGTGCTACATTTCTGGTATGAAAGGTATATACAACCTGCAAACAAGGCTATACAAATAAAGTTTTATTATTATTATTATTATTATTATTATTATAGGTCTCATATAGTACGAAAGGTAGATGTCCATGTGTTGTTTGATTATAAAGTAGGTGTAGATTCTATATTTAATATACTGTACAATATTCAGACACTGAGCCTTAAAACCAGCCGTCAGAACTTCTGAAACTTGTGATGTCACAACAAAGCAGTCACCATGCTCAGCCATGGCCAAAGCCCCGCCCACCTGGACCCATCATCCATCCTTGCAGGATTTGGTTTCTCTGAGTGTTTACCTGAAATCTGCTGTATTTTTATTGGATCACTTAGAAAATCAGAAAAGAGGCTCAGAGCCTCCTCTCTTCTGATTGGCTCACCAACCTGTTGTTACTAAAGCTCCAGAGAGAAGAGTGAGAGAGGAGATGTAAAACTACACTGAGATGGTTTTTGGTTCTTAAAACTACAAATATATCTTCTTATGGATCAACACTATAGATAAAACACAGGAGAAGAAGAGAATATGGAGCTTTAAGTTGTTTTACTGTGTTAGCTCATCAGGCTGAAGAATTGAAACTCGGTGTATGAAGCCTTCAAAATAAAGTTTCTGCAGCGGAAACAGATGAAGAAATAGCAGAACAGGAAAGTCACCAGGCCCGGTAAATAACTCCACACACTTCTGTCACATTCAGCCCATGTATTTCCCTCTCTGAATGAAACTCTCCTTCTCATACACACACGCTGCTGCCTCCTCCTCATCCTCATCCTCATGTCAGTGCCTTTTAACGTCACCAGAATCAGGACCATGACTGTGTCTGCATCATCTAATCTTCATTTCAATCATCTCACCTATGTGAACTCACCTGATCCATCACTCACGGAACAAAAGTGAAACATTTCAGCAAATGAGCAGCAGGTGTTAAAGCCAAATGACCCTTTATTATAATAAACACATATTTTCTGTATTATTGCATTAGTATACTGTCTTGTTTGATGACTGTAGGTGCCGCTTAAAAGATAATCATTGTTTGTGCGTGCAGTTTGTTTCTGTAGTTATTACACAAAAACACAACCAGCACAGTTTGTCTACCCGCAATGGACTGGACAAAATATTAGAAACACCTCTCAGTGTAATGCAATAATATCCTTGGAGGTAGGATTGTTACACATGATGTTACAGTGCCGTAGCATTAATTACAGCCACAGTAGGATTACCTAAGGAATTACTAAGGGAGGCTTTCTGCCAGTTGCTGGAAAGTGGACCAGTGACTGCTCCAGACCAACTGCTTGATAAACCAGGTAGTTAATTAAAACAATATGTTTGCTGCTCACTCAGGCTCAGATGAGTCATAGACTGCTATAAAGCAGAGAACCATAACTGACATGGTTTTATACTATTGGACACACTGAACAGCCCATTTGTACACAGTGGAGGCTTCAAGTTTCCTCATCACACTTGTGTAAGTCGAGTATTGGACCATTAATGGCTCCAAATTAGTTGTGACGTAAGAAAGTCATTTCCCTGCGTACACATGTCAAGAGAGAGAGAAACTTTAACCCTTTGTATTCTAGTGTCAAACTCTGTATCTACATCATTCTGCACAGTGAAGCAACTATAAGAAAAACTAATTTCTCAGTGAACAGGGGCCATAGTGTTCATCTAAAACATGAACAGTCTTGTGATTTAAGGGGCTACACCAGGGCTCTGAGTGGTCTAGCCCACTGGTTCCCAACCTGTGGTATTGAACTGTTGGTATTGCAAGTGGGCCACAAATCAATGCAAATCGACTGCAAAACAGAACTATTTGGGGGAAAATGTAATTATACAAAAACAGTCATTATAATAATATTTTCACAATTTTTAAACAAAATGATCTTTAAAAATGTAGAAAAATATCCTTTAATTTTATTTCTCGTATTAAGTCCCACATCATATACTTGTTTGCTATCTCAGTCGTATTGCGTCTTAATTTTACATTCATGGTAAAAACTGGAGAATCAGTGGATAAGTGGTTATGGATAGGTGGTTAGCAACAGGAGGAATTAAAGGAAAGAGTGAAGAGAGTGACTGTTATTAAAATAAAAAGTTCTCTGAGAACATATATTATTTTTCCTCCGTATTGTCATGAGGTTGGATGTGGGACATGAACATTTTAAATATTTTCCAGGGGGGCATGAGCTGGAAAAGGATGGGGACCAATGGTCTAGACCAAACTTCAAAACTTACTTTATTGTCGTGTCCACATAGCCCCACACACTGCTGGCCAGACCGTCAACACCAACAACAGACAGCATTCTCTGAACAACCCTGAACAGAGTGAAACAAAAAGTGGATGAGGGCAAAGAACACTGACTGACCGATGACAGAGTAGATATACAGTTGTCAGTATGAGACAGATGTATATGACAGCAACACATTCACAAGTGAACAGATATTCAGTATGTCTAAACCATAATCTGTGGCAGATAAAGTCTGTAAATTTGCGAGTTCACTCTTTCATATGTGACAGTATGTTTCTACGTCACTTTCATGTCAGAGCTTCACAATGTTAAAGTGTTTATTTTAACTTTAGCGTAGTGCCTGACAGTTGGCAACTTGTTTAACTTTTGTTAGTGTTTGCAAAAGCATCTACACACAGAATAACACTGTGTCGTTGGGATACCAAATAATGTGACTCACTTACCATCGCCTGCATTGGTTGGTTAAACACTTTCCGTGAGCAGTGTAAGAGAAATTACTCACCCTCTGTTTGCCGTCTTTGCCTGCTCGGCCATACTGTTGCAACTCTCCTCTGCGGCTTCCCGCGGTCACGTGTCCTCAGAGACTCTTGACGTACAGTCAGCGATTGAAGAGGTTTGATTTGTTGTTCGGGGTGACTCCACCGTGCGGCGACACGTCCGAGACGCTTCGTGTCCCCGCCCATGGCACCGCTTCTTTTTTTCATCTATAAGTCAAAACAAGCGCACCCAGCGTCAGAGCGTGAGGCGGAAGTAGCTTCTCTGTCAAATACCTAAACAAGCTACTTAGCAAAGGAGAGAGCTCTGGTAAGTAGGAAAACGACACATGTAGTTTTAAACTGTGAATAATGTGCACATTTTAAGGTAACAGGGGGTTGTATTGTTTGCGCTGACAGCCTTGTTATACCGTAAATGATACGTTTGTATAAAACCACAGTATTGCGTTGACTCATCCTGCAAATCATTTAAAATGTTAGCAACATAGTTAAAAGTGTTTGGCTTGATACATGTGTTCTTTAATACAGGTCTTTCTAATACTAATTCTACGTGTATGTTAAAGTCGTAAATAAATACAGAAAGAAATAAAAGTGTAATTTAGTTCTTCATTTAATATGATTTATTAAAGTGATGTAATAATCGATTTTAAATGGGGAGGAAGTAAGTAGTTTTTACTACATATAGATAATTATTGCAAAATTAAACCATATGGATGAAGCATGGAATTATACAATTATCTTAACATAGATATTGAAGCTTTTAAATTCAAGATTAAAATGTTGATTAATTAAAAGAAAACATAATAAACACAACATAATAAATAAAATGAAATAAAAATCAACTGCAGTATACAGATAACAATAGGAGGAAGACACTAAAGTGCACGACAATGACAAATGATATTTTATGCAGTCATGAAAATTAACTTTGGTTTAATATTTGAGATACTTTAGTGTTTAAAATTGCTGACCACAGAGCAGATGGAGGAAGCTTTATATCCTCCTTACATGCAGATGTTTTGTAAATATCATTCAGATGCATTTGCTGGTAACCTACTGTATTTGCAGATATTTTGACCCTGGTCAGGTTGTTTACTCAGTGCTTAGATTTTCCTTTTTCAACACAGCACATCCAGATCAAGTGAGCCAAGACAGTCAGCCAGAATGTACACTACCAGGGGACTTGAATTGACTCACCTAAATGAAATGCTGTCATTTGCAAGCCAAGATGTATGTTATGTTACAATGATACGTAAAATGTAAATAATATTGGTCTGACCAGAGAAATTAAAATGTGTAAAATACTAACCTGGTTTACCTTTTAAATGTAGTATGCTCAAAATTAATTTGTCAAATTGGGAGCCAAACACAATTTTACTGAATTAGAATGAGAATTTCTTCACATAAAACTGCCACACACACTTACACACATGCATAAAAAGTAAAAGTAGCAAAAAACAAAAGTTATTCCTCTTCTTTAGTTAGTAGTTGTAAGTATATTATCGTGTGAAGGTGAAGATTTATGAAAATCATTTGTAGGTGGGCAGGTTGGGGTGGAATTCATTGAGCATCATTCCTGCTCAGTCTGTCTTCCTTATGAGGAATCCAATAGGGATATTTTATCCAACAAAATAAAACAGAATACAGCAAAAATAACAAAAATGAGGTACTTGAATATTGGTAAGATTGCTACTTTAAAAACAGATATTAGGTATGTTGGTAAAAGGCGTGGTGCCCCATGACTACCTGTGTTTCTCTGTGTTGCTGAGCAAAGGGAGAAAATAAATGTAATTTCATTAAATCTCAGGCTCGTGGTTAAAATCATAGCAAGCACGAGGCAGCAGTGATTGGTTTATATCGGCGGGTCTCAGCTGTAACAGTGAGGGGTTGTTGGTGGGTGTGACAGCTCAAGTTGGCTGCGCTGCTTCGTGACGTGGAACATAACGAAGTCCCGCTGGGTGGGGGAGCCTCCAGACACTGAACCACAGACATGTCGTTTAATCTGTTTGTTCTCAGATCAGCAGGGCCAACTCCCGCCCCCGAGGCTGGAACAGAGCCGTGTCCCGCACAGACTCAGATCTGGGTGAGTACCGATCCGAGCCGCCGGATACACGGACCGTGACGTACGGAGTCAGCGGTGTGGATTCGTTACGGAAAATGATTCCTGCGCTTTCCAGGAGTCATTTTCCACTACTGCATTTTAATAACACGCGTCGCTCCTGCACGAGGCCCCCCCCCCCTCTCTCTGTGTGTGAGAGAGAGAGAGCGAGAGAGAGTCAGTCAGTCAGCTGTTTCTGTCAGTCCACGTGTCATCTGGTCACCACAGTCCTCACAGTTCAAGGATACTTAGTTTATGGATATAAATAATTCACCCTGGACAGTAGATCATAGGAATGAATCCACTGCTGATAATAAGGTCACGGTTGCTGGGAGTTCACTGCTCTGGGTTGAGCAATGTCTGACACACCCTGTGTAAACCTGACAGTGAATATTTACTTTAACTTGTCAGTCATGACAAATGACTGATACTTAACAGATACATTTTTATTCAGTAAAGACATTTTGATTTAGTCAGAACAGAAGTACCAAAATATCTGGATATGGATTTAGTTTGAGGCCTATACGGTAAACTCAGCAAGCATTTTATTAGGAACAGCACACTAACACTGGGTATTTCCTCAGTTCTTCATGTCATGGATCCAATAGATGTTGAAACCCCCACATCTGTTATGCTACTTGCAGCGCATTTCTGTATTTGGTTGTGTTGTGTGCATTTACAGCACATCTGTTATCAAATTGATGAAGATGAGATTTTTTCTGAATTTATTTTTGTTTGCAAGTGTTTTTTTAACGTGCAGTGTGTTGAGCTCTTTAGTATGGTGGCCAACAAGGGCAAACGTGCTGCAACGGCCCAAAACACATCACAAATTCAAAAACGATGCAGGTTCAAAAACACATACGAAAATACAAAACAAAACAACGGCAACGTGCTGCAAATGAAAAAACGTGCTGATGGAAGCCAAAACAAAGACATTAATAGCAAGCATGCTGCAAATACAAAAACACTGCAACAACAAAAACACCAAAACCCCCAAAACAAACGTGCTGTTTGCCCTTGTTGGCCACTGTACTTCAGTACTTTAGTGATTTAGCTTTGTGACATGGAGCATTTTCCTGCTGGAAGTAGCCATTAGAAGAAGGTAAACTGAGGCCATGAAGGGATGAATATGGTCAGCAACAATACTCAGATCGACTGTGGCATTCAGACCATAATTGATTGGTATTAATGCCTAAAGTGAGTCAAGAAAACATTCCCCATACCACCATCACCAGCCTGGACCTTATACATTGCACTGCTGCCACATGATTGGCTGATGGATAATTATAGAATAAGCAGGTGTACAGTTGTATGTATTTTTATTATATTTACATTTATTACATCATTTCTATTTAAGATTCTATTTTTTATTTTCCTCACTTTCTCTCTGAGAAGCACCACAGGATGTTTTCTCTGGTCACTTCTCAATGACTTCGTGTGCAGGTGTCCTGGGAGAGGCGATGATGGAGTCAGTCGACAGCAGTGGCTCCAGCTTCACTCCTCTGGTGGTGCTGGAGCTGTCTTCAGACACTAAGGAGGAAGCCATTGGATGGCTGCTGAGCAGGATAAGAGACCAACAGCGGAATGGAGGTACTGCACTCAGAGATCTCCTTCTCTCTTCTAATATTTGCTTCTGACATTATGGTAATTTCAACGAGTGCTATTTTCCCCAGGTGCCGAGCTGCTCGTGGAGCAGCTGGAACCTGGAATCGCGGCACAGGAGAAAGACAACCCCAACATGTTCCTGGTGGGGGCCTCCCAGCAGAGGCTGCTCTCTGGTGCTGAGGATGTGGGGCTCTTCAAGGAGTTCAGTGACGGGTCCATGAGGGGCTTCACCTGCGCCAACAAACACAACTTCAAAGACTTTAAAGGTAAAGTCCAGGAGCATGTCTATGCTTTGGTTTGTGAATATTTCTGCTTTAGAATAATGTTCAAAACTGTAGTTGAACTATGGTACGGTAACAGTCAACCAGTATACACACAGGGTTGTTCTTAAAGGTTATGTGACGTGGGGTTGTGTTACCTGCAGTAGATGCAGATCAGCTTTTCCAGTTTAGAGAAGCAGCAGGAGCACCAGCACAGAAGCTGAGTGATGAGCTGCTATGGACAGGGTCAGCAGAAAAAAACTGTTTAAACTACTTAAAAATGTGCACAGAAAAAAGCTAATATTAGTTTAAGTGTTCACTTTATTTTGAATATTTTCACCACTTTATCTGCCGTTAAACAGCCCTTTACCTTTGAACTACAGTTTGTAAACCGCTGAACTACCGTATTCCTATGCGCAAACGCAACTACGGCGTGCACTGTATTACTCCACAGATCAGCTGTCTGGCTCAAACAGAGCTAAGTGTAAATGTGCTTGTGCATAGAAATATTGTATTTAAATGGTTGAAAAATGTAGTTCCAAAGTAAATATTCATAATAAAGCAACACTTGAACTGATATTAGCTTTTTTCTGTGCACATTTTTTAAGTAGCTAAAACTGTTTTTTTCTGCTGACACTGTCCATAGCAGCTTCTATACTGGTGCCTCTGCTGCTTTTCTAAACTGGGAGCTGATCTGAATCTACTACAGGTATTACACTAACTATGCGTGACTACCTCACACAAACCCATGTAAAATGACCTGAACTTTTAACATTTATTCATGAAGTCTGAGGTATGACTCTGTAAAATATTCAATGACTTAGAGAAAAAAGCTGCAAACTCTGTTTATTTATTATTTAGTAGAATAATGAGAATGAAGGCATATGACTCAGTTCACAGACCCAGTTTCATTTTTGATTTAGTTCGATGTTGGTGAAATATCCAGGTTCATTTAACTCAGAATCTCACAAAAATTCCTCCTAAACATTCATTTTCTCTCTTTTCATTAGAAAAGAAAAATGTGCTGAAACTTTCACCTCTGGAAAAACCTGTTTAAATTCTTTAAATGTTAATCTTAATAATGTTCATTTACCTTTTCTTCCTATAATTTTTTGAAAGCAAAACCTTAATTAATTTGTTATTGGATTTTTAAAGCTTACAGATTAAATATCTGGGTTTGATATAAGGTCGATAAGATTTGATCAAAATTTGATTTGAGCTTCAATGATTTCTTGATTAGCTGCTTGACAGAAAATTAACTAGCAACTTTTTTGATAATTAATTATTCATTTAAGTAATTTTCAAGGAAAAACTATAATTTCAAATGTGAGGATTTGCTGCTTTTCTCTGATTTATATCAATGTAAATCTAATCTCTCTGGGCAAGACACTGAAAGGTGTCACCACTCTGAGAAACTATACTGGACATACAGGTATGTCACTAATAATGAAAATAATCTTTAGTTGCAGCTTTAAAGTTCAGCTCCTGGTTTCTAACCATCACAGCTGAAGAATCCACAGAGCTGGAGGAAAATGAACTGTAGTTTCGAAACAAACTGTTGTTGTAATTGACACAGTTCTCATCACAGTTTAAAAAGACTGACCTTGCTGTCACAGCTGTGTAACAGGTCTTTGTTGTGACTGTCACGGTGACTGTTTGCTGTTGGTCTCTGTGTCTACAGGGGATGGAGACAGCTTCCTCAGCATGGCCGAGTGTCAGTACATCGTGAAACATGAGCTGGACACATTAAGAGCCAGAGATGAGACTCATGTACCAGGATACGCCCAGGTCAAGCTGTACCCTGGGAAATCTATCAGTGAGTGTCTACACACCTCTCACACACAATTTTACACACTTTGAAATTCAGTAAGGTTTTGTTGTGATCAGTTCAGTGATATTTCCTGATTCGTAAGGTGTTTAACTGGAGCAGGTGTCTCCATGTGATTATTTTATAGAATATTTACTATAGGACAGTAAGTACAGATATTTGGATGTAAAACTACATGTACTTTACTTTGATGAGGCATTTCATCCTTATCACTCAACCCTGAATAATCAGCTCAGGGGTTAGTTGACTGACAGGAAGATAATGGTCAACCATTTTGATAAAGGATCAATCAAGTCATTTATACATTGGCTAGTTTAAGCTTCTCCAGTGTGAGGATTTGCTACTTTCTTCTATTTTATATCTTTATAAATTGAAAATTTTGCGGTTTATTTGAGACAAAAAAAATCAATTTAAGGTCGGGAACACACTGGCTGCATGGCGGCTGCAGAACATCTTGGTGTTCATTTTGGTGCCCATGTTATCACTATGGCTCTCAGCAAAAATAGACAGAGAAAAGACCTGTTGATGATGATCATACAGGCAACACCTTCCATTAGATTTTTATCTAGGCTGTCTAAGCAGAATCTGAATATGACACAGACATGAATATAAATATTATATTTTTATGCCTCCGCACTGGCGACAGCTAGAGCCAGAGGCATATTGTTTTTGGGTTGTCCGTCTGTCCGTCCCATTCTTGTAGATGCGATATCTCAGTAACGTCTTGAATTTGGCACAAATGTTCACTACGACTCAAGGATGAACTGATTCGATTTAGTTGGTCAAAGGTCGAGGTCAGTGTGACCTCACAAAACACTTTTAAGCCAGCACTCAAGACTTCATAGCAGTTATGACAAGATTAAACACAAATGGTTCATATTTTTTATGACTGGATAAACAGGGATGTAATATTTAGTGAAATTTTCTGTCAAAAATAAATCAGAGGTGGCGTTGTGTGGCGCAGTGGTCTAAGCAGGCGCCCCATGTGTAGAGGCTACTGTCCTCGCTGCAGTCGGCCCCGGTTCGAGTCCCGCATCGGACGGCCCTTGCTGCATGTCACCCCCCCCCGGCTCCCCATTTCCTGTCTCTCTACTGTCCTGTCGAATAAAGGCATAAAAAGCCCCAAAAAATAAATAAAAAAATCAGAAATGAATTCATAATGGAAAGAAATGCAACATTCAAGTAACCTCATGTAGAGAGATAGAGCAGCAGCGATGCAGCAGTGACGCAGCCGGCGTAAAGATGTCACCTTGGACTCTTGAAACTTGTAATGAGCGTTTTTCATTATTTTTCTGACAAACTTGTTTAATAGGAAAAATAATCAAATCAATTAATCTAGAATGAAAATGATGGTTAAATGCTGCTCTGAATGAAGAACCTGAAACCAAACCTGTTCCTTAACAGTACCAATTAATGACAGTGGTAATTGTTGTGTACATTATACAAATGGAAAATAATTCATAAGCATAAACCACTGAAAACTGAATCTTACATTATTTCTTCTTCTTTCCGTAACAAATGTTTTTTTTCTTGAGCTTCATTTCTTTCTTTCTTGTGACTGGATTTACATACATTTACATATTTCACTCAGCATAATGCAGTTTCTCAGAAGTAGTAATGGTTTTAAGTTGTAATTAAAGAAAGCAGCACAACTCTGCCTTCACCCCTTGAACACAGCCTCCAACCCACCCCCAACCACCACCACCACCCCTGCCTCTGTACCTCCCTCCCTCCCTCTCTTTGTCTCTCTCTCTCTCTTTCTCTGTGGCTGCAGTATGGAAACAATACTTATGCAAATGCAGTGAAATATTCCCAACGAGAGATAAGGGAGAAATGAAGTTCCAGGGGCGATAGCAGAGCCTCTATTCACTGCCTGTGTTTGAGAAATTGGTGTTAAAGCAGAATGTAATCGTTCTCAACAAATAATGCACTCAACAGATGGCAGATGAGATGATAGAGCTTTTTGATGGAGCTGCTCTGTATTAGACAATAGGAATTATTGTTATAGACAATGCATTGTGTACAATGGGCCTCTCTCCTAGCTATTGTGTGCCTGTCCTGAAAGCTTCAGTTTCTGAATTAAGAAAATTAAGCTGCGTATTTACTTAGTTGGGAAAGTTCCATATGATTCGCTATTAAAATACCTGTATACAACATTTTAGCTCATCATGATTTGGATTATTAAATAAGTATGGTGTGATAGAGGGAAGGACATTGAGGTGGTGCACACTTATAAATACCTAGGTGTGCACCTGGACAGTAAACTGGACTGGTCCCTGAACACATCTACCTGAAGGGGCAGAGCCGGCTCTTTTTCCTCAGGAGGCTCAGGTCCTTTGACATGTGCAGTGAAATGCTGCACATGTTTTATCAGTCAGTGGTGGCCAGTGTTCTCTTTTATGCTGCAGTCTCATCTCACTGCGCTGCAGAACAGAGAGGTTCAGGAGATCCTTTGTTCAAACTGCCATCAGGCTGTAGAACACCTCAGCAAAAGGATGTGGACTAATGTAATTATTATTGTTTCTTTATTATTAACTGTTATTATTATTATCAACAATGAGCTAATGGAAATATGAATTTCCCCTAGGGGATAAAGTATCTATCTATCTATCTAGCTGTCTATCTGTCTATCTGTCTATCTGTCTATCTATCTATCTGTCTATCTGTCTGTCTGTCTGTCTGTCTGTCTGTCTGTCTGTCATACATACACATACATACTGGCACTAAAGTAAATTGACAACACAGGAAGTAACGTGCTGTTTTCTTTATGTCTCAGTCCGCAGACTTCAGTCCAAAGGGATCCTGATCCAGATGTTTCCTCTCCACGAGAAGGAGGAACTGAAGAGACTGTCTTTTTCCTGGTACAAAAAGGTGAAGTTGTCCCTTCAGCCTCTTGGTAAGTGAAAGAATAGTCACCATTTGAGAAAACATAATCCAATTGTTATATTATAATTTTTTTATAGAAGATTTTTGTCACACCTTACATTGTTAGTCCTCACACATCCTTATCACAATGCTCCATCTGCCATTCATTTCAGAGTTGCTCTTTCCCTTGGTGGATGTTTTTGACTGAAATGCTCTGTTAGTGCTCTTACCCACTTCTTTTCTCTTGGTCCTCTGTCAGATGATATCAGACACTACTATGGTGAGGGCCAAGCCTTCTACTTTGGCTTCTTGGAGTACTTCACCTTTGCCCTGGTGCCCATGGCCCTCATTGGAGTGCCTTACTATCTGTTTGACTGGGAGGGCTACGACAAATACGTAATCTTTGCTGCGTTTAATTTGGTCTGGTGTACGGTTATACTGGAGGTAATGAGAGTGATTTTTACTTATTTATAGACCAGAGTCATTCAGGCACTTTTTAAAAAAAAAAAAACAAGCTAAAAGGCTTAAAGGAGCCGTTAGTTTTGCTATTGCTACATTGCTCACATTAAAAGCTGTTCACCTCCAAGTTTAGAAGAAACGTTATGAGTTTAGCATCAACCTTCATTCCATTACTCACCAACAGCTGTTTCCAGAGGTGTAAAGAAACACCAATGTTAACCCTGGTTTTACTTCTATTTCTATCACTTCTTTCCTTCAGAGTAACAAACCATGGTCATTCGGTATAAGAGATATATTTATGTAAAAATGAAACAATATACTTATACTGACCTGATACAATATCTGACACAAAAGAATATCTGATCAAAATAAGTTGAATTTCATTTCATTTCATTATAAAACTGTGTTGACATGGGTAAAACCTAGTCTTAAGTAGAAGACAGGCAAAGTATTTTAAAAGATTTAAAATTACAATTAATTTGTATTTGGGGGCTGTCTCCAGTCTTTAAGTATGTCATCTAATTATTGTTGCTCTTAATATGCCTCATGAGATTTTTTTTTTTATATAAGCCGTTGTTACACTGAATGACATCATAGTGAACGTCTTCTGTAAATTGTGGTAAAAACGTATCATACATCACACATATCATCGGATACATTGTAATGTACAGGGAAAACACAAAATTTTAAGTTGTATTACACTTTTATGTTTTTGACGCTTGAAAACCCCTTTGTGTTTTGACCTTCTACTGAAGTTAGCATGCTAACCAGCTAGCCCAGGCCCGGTCAGACTTTCTCGTCGCTTTCTGATACAGAGTCACTGTAATATGCAGCCTGTCCTGAAGACGTAGCTGCTCAGAGGACGAATTATAACCTTTTGTATTGTTAATACAATGATGGCTGATTGGCAAGACTGTTAGGTAAACAGCTGTTATTGCTAATGTTAGCTATGTAGCAATAGCAAAACAAAAAGCTTCTTTAAAGGGATAGTTCAGGTTTTTTGACGTTGGGTTGTGTGAGGTAATCATGAATACTCGGTACATTACCCACAGTAGATTCTGTTCAGTGCACTCCCAGTTAGGAAAGCCAGCCGGCAGTATCTGATATTGTGGCAGAGTGATATGTTGGTGTGCAGAGTAGTGTGTTGGTGTGCATGTGATTTACAGACTTTTAAAAATGGCCACTGAAACAATCCAATATCCGTTTAAATGTATGCTTCAGGTAGAATATTTTCAGCAGTTTATCTTCCTGTGAAAACAGCACTATCCTTTGGCACTACATTTTTCAACCACTGAACTATTCCTATGTACAAGCACACCTACGTAGCGCACTGCATTACCCTGCAGCTGCAGGTGAAATGAGTAAATCAGAAAGCGGCTTAATACACTGCACACCGTAGGTGCGCTGGTGTGTCTCTAAAACACGTTTTTTCTTGTGGCCCTGTGCACAGCAACACATAGCTCTGCCACTCTGCCGGGTGCTGCCGGCCGGCTTTCCTAACTGGGTGTGCACTGAACGGAATCTACTGTGGGTAATGTAACGACTATTCATGAGTATCTCAAACAACCCCACGTCAGAAAACCCGAACTATATCTTTAAGGAGGAACTTGATTATTAATAATTTCTTAAAAAATGAATAAGTGAGAATGTAACCAGATGAATGACACAGGGACATTATGTTGTAGCTTTAATGAATAACAATACAGTCATGAGTTGAACCTTTCCTCCACCAGTTATGGAAGCGGTGTAGTGCCTCACTAGCCTACCACTGGGGCACACTGAGCAGGAAGAAAGCCTTTGAAGAACCTCGGCCTGGTTTCCATGGTGTCCTCGGGTTCAACCCTGTGACGGGCCGCGAGGAGCCTCTCTACCCCAACGCAAAGAGGCAGCTGCGGATCTACCTTGTGTCCGTGCCCTTTGTGCTGCTCTGCCTCTACCTGTCCCTCTACGTCATGATGATCTACTTTCAGATGGAGGGCTGGGCACTCACAGTCCACGATGAGGAGCCCACATTCTGGACGGGAATACTACTGTTCATCCCCAGTATCATCTATGCTGTGGTCATAGAGATTATGAACCTGATCTACAGGTATGCTGCGGAGTTCCTCACAGAGTGGGGTGAGTTGTCTAAATCTGTTCTTTTTTAATGAAGAGTGGCAGTGCAGAAACAACATACATCAAATCAGACACTGAAATGAATTCATAATTTAAGGCATCTATCAAGCAGAAATGATCCCTTTCCTGCTTCTCATATATGACAATTATCTGCTTTTGTTTTCAAAGATAGAAGATATGTTAAGGTTTAGGACTTTATGTAAGAATAACAAGCAGTTTAAAAATTCCACCTTTGACCTTAGGAATTGGCCTTTTAATAGAAAAAAAATAAGTCAAAATAATGTTTAGTTGTGTATTACATGTATTACATTACATTACATTCATTTAGCATTCACCTCGTATCATGGCAAAGTTTGGCAAAGTTGCAGAGAGATTTTTTTATGCCTGCGTGCTATCAACAGTCGGAGCTGGAGGCATTATGTTTTTTACAAAGATGAACCAAAGATGTGTATAAGAGACAGGTTTGATTCAGTGTTGATTTAGGTTTAAATATTAAAAATATTAAAATTTAAAGCTCAAATTATGTGTTTAATGTAACATGCTGCATCTGCTGTGTAGACGTTTTGTCCATCCTCTTTTTGCAACAATAAGAAATCACTCTTACTCTAATATGAGCAGAAAAGACCCTTCATTTTTGGAGTTAAGCCTGTACAAATAATATTGTTATTAATATGTTAAACTTCTCATTACAAAACATTGAGATGTTTCGTTGTTTTCCCTTTGTTAGACAAAATGAATTGGTAGTAAACTGTGGATGTGAAAACTACGCTTCAGTGCATTCTGTAGGATGAGGGAGGAAATGTGATGCGGGTCATAGAAAGAACTGCCTGTCATTTGTTTTATGTGACGTGCTCCAAATGTTTTTTTCCCCTCTGTGCGTTTAGAGAATCACCGGCTAGAGTCTTCATATCAGAATCACTTGGTCCTCAAAGTGTTAGTCGTGAGTATAAAGGACTTATGTTTTTCAAAATATTGCCAATTTCATCCTTCAGTGATCCGACACTCACACTTATCATCGCTGGCTTGACACTTTTCTCTGCAGTTCAACTTCTTCAACTGTTTCGCCTCGTTGTTCTACATCGCCTTTGTCATGCAGGACATGGTGCTGCTCAGACAGGTAGGCCCGGGTTTTCAGTTTCTTCTTCCACTGATTTTCAATATTTTTTATTTGTTTGTCTCCTTGTTTTGTTCTCATTTTGCTTCTGTTTCCTTCCTTCTATCATTATTCTTTTATTTCCTTTCTTCCATTCTTGATTCCTTTATTACTTCCCTGGGTTCTGTCTTCCACATTTCTCTTTTATCTCTTTCTTTCCCTCCGTCCCTTGTTTCCCCTCATGTTTCCTCACCCTACCTGGTTTCTGTTGTTTTCTTTGTCTTGGTTTTCGTCTGTGTCCAGAGTCTGGCCACCCTATTGATTACTAGTCAGATCTTGAATCAGTTCATGGAGGCCTTCTTGCCCTACTGGCTCCAGAGGAGACGCAACAAGAAGATGATCCACAAGGTCCGGAAGAGAAAAACTCTGGAGGACAAAGAGCTTCCTCTGGCCGAGCAGGTCCGGCTGGAGGCTGACATGAGCACGTACTTGGTAGGTGCACATGGTCTTTTCTCTCAGTCAGTTTCAGGATTTGAGTATCAGGTCTCCATTTGTGTTTATATGTTGATCCATATGCCTGTGAGATGTTCTCTCCCTCTCTCAGGGAACATTTGACGACTACCTGGAGCTGTTCCTGCTATTTGGTTACGTCAGTCTGTTCTCCTGTGTCTACCCTCTGGCTGCCGTCCTGGTGGTGTTGAACAACATCACTGAGGTTTACTCTGATGCCTTCAAGATGTGTCGCGTGTTCAAACGACCCTTCTCTGACCCAGCAGCAAACATAGGAGTCTGGCAGGTGGGACATGCAAAAAGCAGGTAGCATGTATGCGAACACTTTGGTCAGAATGCTTCAGCAACTTTTATAGATTCATCCATATTGAGTTTTTTGACACTAAGGTGGCAGTTGATGTTATTTTTAGGAAATAAAAATGTTCTTTATTTTTAAAGTGCAGATTAAACCAAAGCTTCTGCTATTATTGAACAGCTTGAGGACAATAAATGCACAGCCTCCTTGGGTCCAATTATCCACTCTCATGGTTTCTCATATCACCGCTATGCAGACGAAACCCATCTTTACCTGTCAGACAAACCCACGGATCTCAGCCTGTCTCTCTGACATATCCATATGGATGAAGGAACACAACCTTTTAAACTAAACCTCTCTATCACTGAACTGTTAGTCATCCCGGCCAATCAGCCTCTTCATTATGATATCAATATTAAAATCACCTATTCATCTCTTACCCCAACCAAGGTCTAGAGAAACCTGGGTGTCATGTTTGATGACCAGCTCTCCTTCTCAGACCATGTGGTTGCTCTATACAACATCAGAAAAATCAGGCCTTACCTGGCTCAGTATGCCCCCAGCTCTTGGTTCATACCACTGTTATCTCTCATCTCAACTCCTTTCCTCCACAGTGAAACCCTTACACATGCAATGCATTGAAGGGTTGAATGGTTTTCAATCAGCCTAAAAGCCCATGTCCCTCCGCTACTCATCGACGTCCAATGGCTACCTATCCCAACCCAGCTCAAGGCAGAGGGAAGACCACACATGACTTAAAACTAACTTTATTTTATATAACTGAAAAATAAATTAAAGGCAAACAAATAAATGAACAAAAACAACAGGGAGGGAGGAAGCCAGGGAAGGGAGAGAGACTGGCTGACTACCACCAGCTTATATAGTGTAGCCAGACCAAGAAAGCTGAATCTTCCTGAAAACTGAACTCCACCCATCAGGCTCCTGCTCAGAGAGGGTCGTCACACTACCAATGGCTGCCTGAATCAAATTCAACTCACTAATGCTGCCTTCAGAGTGACTTCTGGGTCTGCTCCATCTACTTGAATCATTCAGCCTTGTGCTCCTTCTCGCCACTGTGCTCCTCGAAGGAATGTCGTCAGGCATCACCATCCCTGATCACAAGACAGTCTCAGTCCAGACTGTTCAGGTCTGTGGTTCTATTAGAGCAGGGTGTCCCTCTCTATCTTCAAGAATCTGTTGAAGGGGCGTCGTATAGCTCAGTTGGTTGAGCATCCGCCCCATATACAGAGGCTAAGGTCCTCGCTGCAGTTGGCCCCAGTTCCGCGTCGGACAAGCCCTTTGCTGCATGTCATTCCCCTTCTCTCTGCCTCCCAATTTCCTGTCTCTCTCCACTGCTCTATCAATAAAGGCACAAAAAGCCCCCCCCAAAAAAAGAATCTGTTGAAGACTCCTCTCCTCTCCTAACACCCCAACATGTCTAACTAGCTCTGACTATTAACTTTTACCTACCTCCTTGAAACTATTGAATACAACCCAGTTGAAGCTTTCATGACGTCCCTCACTTGTAAGTCTGCCAAATGAATAAAAGTAAATGACACATGTATCCTCTCTAGTTACCATTATTCACTTCTGTGTGAAATGTTATCTGACTACACTGTCCATGAGAATATTACACTTCTGTCAGTCTTATTTATAACATGCTTTCCTGATCTGAACTGTTGATTAAGAGCGAGGTGTCACTTACCCTACACCGTGCCCAGCTGGTTTCCATTTTTGGAAACAAATCACTGACTGTTGCCGTCTCTCTGTCTCCGTGTCCAGCTCGCCTTTGAGGCCATGAGTGTGATCGCTGTTGTGACCAACTTCGCTCTGATCGGCATGTCTCCAGAAGTCAAGGCCTACTTCCCCGAATCAGAGACACAGCTCATACTGTGGACAGTGGCTATAGAGGTAAATCATGTGCACATTCATACACAAAGACACAAGACCATGTACATGCACACATACGGTAGTGATCCACATAGAACAGTGCACCTTTGTGTGGTGGTCACACAACATCTGTGCAACAGAGGTATTCTAATTGTGTTGGTATGACTGATTATAAAACAAGACTTGGCTTGTCCCATAGCCGAACAGCAAGTGCTCAACCAGCCTCAAAGAGACAAGGACAAGTCAGTTTGAGTCGACCTGAAGATTATTATAGGAGACAGTCAAAGGTTTTTTTTTTTCATTTGATCAGATTGACTTAAAATGCAACAATTTGCCTTATTTAAGAAGGCCTAGGAAGAAAAGTACATACGCTCTTGGGTGTATCTGATACACCACATGAATGGACACTTGAGTAACTGCTTAACATGGTTGAAAGCTACCAAGGAAAATAGTAAATCTTTCCCTTTGCTTCCTTTAATGTCAGCAGAAATCTCATAATAATGGAGGAAGCACTATTACTTTGCAGTGACCACGAAAGGCCACGAGGCAAACTTACATTCAAGCACAACAAACAATCACAAGGTTTACAAATACAGTAATACCAAAAACCAGCCATCGTCCAAACAGTCTCATTTCTTTAACACGACTTCAATAGTCTGATTATGATTAAATCCCCAATTAAGGCAATGAATAACATAGAGTTGGGAGCATAGCAAGACACCGCAGTTCATAATATGAAGAATAACCCACGCAATCACACCGCAGTCTGTTCAGACGAAGGGTCCAGTGAGGGTCCCCAACATATAATCCCCCTCCCCCATTTAATACATACCAGTGGAATGAAAATAATAATAAAGGCCATAGTCACAACCTGTGTTTAGATCATACGTCAATAATAACACTCTATATGTACAGCATTTTAAATATCTGAGGGAAAATAATAAAAGCCATGTTCACCATCACGATTGCCATTCACACAGGTGGAGCTTAGGTGATCGTTACGAATAAATCCTTATCTGCTTATCATTTTTGTTAATTGTAACTCACTGTACTCTGCACTCTGTACAGCAGCTCCCAAACCCTGCAGAGTGTTGTATTAGAACCATCAGAACCTACAGCGGTATGATGGTACAAAAGCCACATGGACAAACAAGTTGGCCCCAGTCAAAGACCAGATGTTCACTTCCTGTCCTTAGAGGAAATAAATGAATACACCTGTGTGGATGTATTACAAGTTGTGGGGCCTTCAACTGAAACATGGAGATACAGCCCTTTGCAAGCATGATGCTGTGGCTGAAGGGCTGTTGAAACTTCTTGTGCACTAGATGGAGCCAGAGTTCAAATTCAATCCATGCAGATCTGAGAGAGAGAGAGCGAGAGAGAGAGAGCGAGAGAGAGAGAGAGAGAGAGAGAGCGAGAGAGAGAGAGAGAGAGAGCGAGAGAGAGAGAGAGAGAGAGAGAGAGAGAGAGAGAGAGAATCTGCATAAATGTTTTTTTGCACTATGCATCCCTGTCAGCCTGTCATTGTTTAAGCGTGTGTGTGTGTTACTAATTTTGGCATCACCCTGCCCCGCTTTTATCTGAGTTTTATTCATACAGCATTACGACACCCAACACACACACACAATGTGTGTGTGTTTCTGCTGCTCAACAACCTCCCGGGGGAACGATTGTTCTCGACATCCAGTTATCGTGTCATATAGTCGACTGTTACTGTACTTCACTGCTGCTGTGGCACAAACTGGGTCATATTGATCATCTGCACGTTTGATTGAATGTGTGGTCTGAACACACACAGGTGATTGATAAACTTCTTGATGTTTCTTCATCAGCAGCTGTGAGGATAAACGTGTTTACCTAAACCTTCTTTTGGTGAGAGATGGACTGAGTTTATTTCGCCTGCGGGTTTAGAGCACTGACTCTTTTAAGGTGTCCACATTATTAATTTACATTCATACAAAACACTACTCAAAAATACAGATAGAATAGACTGAAAATATCTTGTGCAGTTGTGACAGTAGTGGCAAAGTGACTAAATGAAATGCTCGTGTTCAGACCTCTCTAACATTTTTCTGTCTTGGTTGTGATTGGTTGTCTGGCCAGCACAACTGTTAACCAGAGCTTTTTACTAAATCTGCTGTAAACATCAATTATCTTTAGAGAATGAACTCCAATGGAAACTTTCCAATCTTTAAGTGGAACTCACTCCTTCTAAACTGCATGTTGGATGGTTGCATAGAGTTTGAAGTCCAACAGCTGAGTGCAGCACTATGAATGTCTCCTAGAAGAGCCTTTCTAATCCTCATTTTTAAATAATATCATAACTCCTCCCTCTCGATCACAGCCAGCTTCTCTGAGTGAGGCTCTTTGGAACAACATTAACACATTTTTTCCAATAGTGTCTCCAGTAAGTGACACAAATAACAAAAAACAGAGTTAAAGAGGGAAACAGTGCCTGATTACTTTCTCACTCGCACTAACCAGTTAAAGTAGGTGTAAATGTTGGATTGTCGGCTTCGACACTGATGCGTCCTATGTGACGGGGGGGGGGGTTGTTTCTGACACTTTCCAAACAGACGTACAGTTTTGAAAGAGTATAAATTAAAGCTCTAATAACAACAGGTTGGTGAACCAATCAGAGGAGGGGAGGCTCTGAGCCTCTTTTCTGATTGGCTGACTGTTTTCTGAGTGATCCAATAAAAATACAGCAGATTTCAGGTAAACACTCAGAGAAACCAAATCCTGCAAGTATGAACTGTGGGTCCAGGTGGGCGGGGTTTGGGGCATGGCCGAGAGTGATGACATCTTTTTTGTGACATCACAAAGTTACAGCTTGTTTTAAGGCTCAGTTTCTGAATACAGGCTGTGTGCATTTCTCTGTGGACTGAGCGCTTTGATACTTGCACAGTATTAATATAGAACCTAGACCTGATCTATAATCAAACTACACATGGACATCTACCTTTAGACTATATCAGACCTTTAAGCCTCACTCAGACCAGTTATACTCCTTATACTTTTTCTACCAATCTAATGACACTAAGTGCCATCCTCAGGGCAGACTTTATATGACGACTTAACAAAATCTTTAGGACGTTGACTGCTCTGTCCGTCACTTCAGTATTTTTTAGTCTGGGTTTTAGTCATATTCTCCTAACAGGGAGCGTGCCACCTCTCATCCATCCCCACTGCCTTTACACTCTCCTGGACAAGGTGAATTTTTATAGCCATAGACACAGGCACACTGGCCCAGGAGGCGGAGTGATGGTCTCTGTTTGACTTATACTCTGCCCCCTCACCTGAATAAGTAGAGGAGGCGAGGTGCTGTTCTGGTGCACACAGACAAACCCAGCTCCCAGCATGCATTAGACTATCACTCTCTCCCTTATGATGTGGCAGTGTGTGTCAGCAATCCATCCTGCATGATATGACACAGTAGATCAGGTAGACCTGTCTGTGTGTACGTGTTAGTGCGCCCTTCTGTGGTATACATCACAGGCTCACATCAATGTAGAAAAACGGTGAGGAGGAAAGGGGTTGAGAGGAGAACAGGTCGGTCTGATGAGGGAGAAACAGTGTGTGTGTGTGTGTGTGTGTGATGAACCTGAGTCACCAGCTGATTGTACATCTAAGCACGTTCCACCCTGTTACCATTCAGCACATTTCCTTGAAAAGAGCAGGCAGGCTATTAAAGAGCTGTTCAGTGTACATACACACAGATGCTGCTTATTGACAGAAATAACCGTTAACAGGCCTGTGAGTGCTACTCTATTCAGTCACAGATGTTTAATCATCTCACAGTTTCATATTATATTCAGATTACATTTTCCGTTGTTTTAATCTTTGTTCTTTAAAGAGAGAGAAGACTCAAACTAAGGGTTAAAATCAAGTCACTCAGCCCCTCTTATCTTGGTTGTGGGGTTGGGGTGGGGGTGGGCTGGAGGGCAGCACCTTGTTGCTTTCCTGCAGTAGTGCTATGATACCTGGGTAATTACTGTATAGGGCTTACACACATCAGTGAGCAGTAACCAGGCAACCGGCCAGCCTGCCACAGAAACAGACAGACTTTCTTTCAGAGTCACGGGCCTGTCTGTTATAATCTGCTCCTTTCAGAACAGGGACTCTGAACCTGGTCTGCTCAAAAACAAAGGGCGGACAGATCAGATCAGATCTGACGCCACAGCAGTGTCAGAGTTTTGACTTTTTATGTACAACAAGCAGATGTTTTCTTCATTTGACAGAAACCTTTATAACAAAAACTCTGAATCTTATCATGGTTGTGTAGCCTGTGTTGCATTGTATAGATGTTTGTTGACCTCCTGCACTGTACTAAATCAGCAATGCAGGTGTCTCATCTACTCATGAATTATCACTTGACAAAGTTGTTATGAGAAACATTTTATCAAAAGTTGCCTGTGTACACATTGAGCAGATATTAGCATTAATGTTTCTGGCCACCTGTTTAATTCAAAGTTCAGTATTCCCTCTTTTTAGCTCCTTTATTGGTCTCCACCATAGACTGTAAATAAAAATGTACATGGCCTCCCTGAATAACCTACAGGTTTCTGAAGAGTGGTTTTGAAGCTCAGAATGAGCTGCTTTGCCGTCGCCATCTTGGCAGTGCTGGACTCCGCCCCTAACTCCCAGTTAATACAAAAATGGGAAAAGAGGTGGGGCGCGTGTGGAGCCAGTTTGTGGCATACACTCACCACCTGTCATTCAAAGTGACCATGCCCTAATTTATACATAACTTTAAGCCTTAATAAAATGTAAACAATCAGTCATATAAAAATTCACCCCCGTACAGTTGTCATAAAGGAGGAAATTAGCTCTGGAGACCAAAACTGTTTTTTTTTACCAGGCTGTAAATATGTTTATTTCTGCTGTAAAGATGGACATTTTAACATGGGAGTCTATGGGGATTGATGGGAGTGTTTCATGTTTGGCCACACACCTCTCTGAGTTGCTGCTGCAGCAACTGAGTGGAGACTATTGGCTTCTCTGAACACACCTGCTCAGTTAGCCTCTACCAATAGCCTACATGTGAGGCATTTAGGGGACATCTGTAAATTGTAGCTGCAGAAAATAACTTCGGTAACACTATCCCCCTCCAAACCGTGTCTCTGAGCCACTGCATATATATCGGTCCTCCACCACAGCAAGTGAATTCTCAGCATGTAGGAAAAATGTCTGTCTGTCAAATGTAATTAATGATGAAAACACCAGTATGGACATAGATTTGTCTCAATATTATTTGTATGAGCAGATGAACAGACTGTTGAGAATTGTTTTGGTTGTTAGTGTGTAATAGTAACAGCCGATTGTTTTAATTTTATGTAAATGTCTGACTTCAACTGTACTGTGGGGTTGAGATTAAAACATTAGGTCTGAATGAGAATTCAGTGAGTGCTAGCAGAGAGCTCTTTGTTTGCTCTGTCTGAGCTTTGTGTGAGATGTATGAATTTTTTAAACTAAAGGCTGGGATGAGAATAAATTTAGTTCACAGAGAGAGCTCTCTGATGTCTTTGATAAAAAAGAGGCACAAAAGTTGAGAAAATCTGAGAATTATTTCAGAGCTTGATGAGATCTAATTTGAAATTTAAAAGGATTATAATTTGAGATTTAATTTTGGATTCTGGATTCCTCTGGTAACAGAAGCTTTTCGGAGGCTGTATGGTAGACAGCCCTACTGCCACACACACAAACAAACACCATCTTACTTTTTTAATATTCACCTTCAAAATTAGAGTCTCAGCCAGGTAAAAAGAGCCTAGTGGAGTTTCTGTTGGGCAGCTCTACCGCTACACACACACACACACACACACACACACACACACACACACACAGTGGGCTCAGAGCCACAACTCTTCTGATTGGCTCACTGACCTGTTGTTACTAGAGCTCCAGGGAAAAGCCTGAGAGAGGAGATGTAAAACTACACTGAGATGGTTTTTGGTTCTTAAAACCAAAATATATCTTGTTATGGATCAACACTTAAAATAAAACACAGGAGAAGAGGAAAATATGGGAACTGGGGAAAAATGTTGGAGTTTTAAACTCCACATTTTAACTTTTGAGTTATAAAGGCTTGTTCTGTTCCCGTCAGATCACACATGAAATGACAGAATTAGTTGTTCCTCATCAGTTGTATTGATGGTGGATTGAAATGCTAATTTTCCAATTAACAGTGAATGGGTGCCATGGTAACAGCATTACGTGCTGAATACTGAGCAGTGGAAGTATCAGTTGTTCTGTGGTCCACTTGATTCATGCCAGTCTTGGCAGCAGTGTAGCTGCTCTTGTGTGTCAAGGTGGTCTTCCTCAGGTGAAGACGCCACCTAATGTGGTCTGGGGATCATGATGCTCATCATCCAAATGGCTAAATTAACATTTAGGATTTAGGGGGTCACTTTTGCCTCAATTAGAAACTTTCTCTTTTGTGTAGAGGAGGACTCGGAGTAGAAGAGACATGGTGATGATGGTGATGATGATGGTGTTGAAGATTAATCACACAGGTGATAGAGAAGCTCAGTCAAGTTCCTTTGCCAGTTTAATGTACTCAGTGTTACAATGATAATGAAAATACCTTCAAACTTGGCATCTGAAGTTTGATCACATTCATTAGTCAGAGGAAACAGAATTTATTGTCAGACCTTGAAAAGTGAAACAGCATTTAACCCTCCAGTCCTCATCCTCTCACTGTCAGCCTAACCTTGTGCTGCTGAACACTCAGAGATATAAATTGGCCTTGAATAGCATTAGCAATCAGCTAAGAGCTGGAGTGTTTATTGTGCACTTTAAATCAATATGACAAGTCACTAGGATCAGGGATTTCTCTGCTTCTTCTGCTTTAATTAGTGGAGCTGCCACGCTGACTGGAATGACAAAATCTCTTAGTCAAGAGTGATGTTGGTGTGCCTCCTCACAGTCTGAGGCACAGATTCATTACCACGCCTCAAAGTTTTCTCTTCGACAGCTCTTTGTGGAACTAAATTGAGGCTCTACATTTGTTTTTGTATTTCCCAGAAACCTCAGTGAATGTTCCCCTGAGAGAGATCATTGGACTGTTGGTGTAGGTCAGTTTAGTAAAATGATATGTGATGTGAAAATGTAGGTTACAGTTATAGCCTGTAAAGTTTCCACATTAAAATGTCTAAAAACAACTAGACTTATGTTCTATATGTTGTTGAGTTGTCTTCTTACATTATGACAAATGTTTCCAACAATTCTCAAACCAGAGAAATCTGTGATTTTAATCATTGGAACGCTCCGTGTCATTTGGTCACCTGTCAATGACATCATATTTCTTATCATCATCTCATCTGTCAGTGTTGTGGTTTCCTGCCAGAAGCACTTACAGCCACATACACTTTTTACACCTTGGTCGTTTTTGACTAACTTTGATCCAGATGAAGGATTTTACTCATCTGACGTCTGGATCTGAAGTTAGCAGAGAAACAAGCTGAGGAAATGTTCCGCTTCTTCACTACTCTGCCAAATGCTTTCTTTTGTCATTGTTTTGATTGCGAGACCCCTAGAGGCAGAAGTTACAGACTGTGTGTATTGTATTGTTTGAAGCTGATTAATTCACAAGCAGTGTGATGTCAAAGTTAGAAAATATTAGACCTAAACAGAATCATTCATCTTACCCAAATCGCTTGGTTCAATAAGGCTGAGACCTTTTCCAAACACACACACACACACACACACACACACACACACACACACACACACACACACACACACACACACGCAGAGTCCATTACTGTAATGAAAGAAACTGGCACTGAAACAACACAGCTGATGGCAGCCAGCAGTAATCCAGATGGACTGGCACAGGTGTGTGTGTGTGTGTGTGTGTGTGTGTGTGTGTGTGTGTGTGTGTGTGTGTGTGTGTGTGTGTGTGTTCACACGTGTGTTTGGTGGCCAGTTGGGAATCATGTTGGTCAGCATACACATCCTCATGGTAACACACACACACACTTTTGACTCTGTTAGGAACAGCACACTAACACTGGGTAGTTCCTCAGTTCTTCCAGTCATGGTTCAACCAGATGTTGAAACTCTGGTCTGGAGACTGGGGGGGGGCACTGAAGTTCACTGAACTCACTGTCATGTTGATGAAACCAGTTTGAGATGACTTTAGCTTTGTGTCATGGAGCATTATCCTGCTGGAAGTAGACATTAAAAAACGGTGAGCTATGTCTGTGAAGGGATGAACATCGTCAGCAGCAACACTCAGACTGTGACATTCAGATCATGATTGATTGAGATTAAGAAGAAAACATTCCCAACACCATCACGCCACCACCTCCAGCCTGGACTGTTGACACAAGGCAGGTTGGGTCCATGGCGTGTCCACTGCAGCATCAGGTCTCTGTTCTTGGTGACAGGAAGTGGAACGTGATGTGGTCTTCTGCTGTTTTGGTCCATCCACGTCAAGGTTGGACGTGTTGTTCACTCTGAAGCATTTCTGCTCAGCACAGTTGTAAAGAGTGGTTATCTGAGTGACCATAGCCTTTCTGTCAGCTACAACCAGTCTGTCTATTCTCCTCTGACCTCTGACCTCTGACCTCTCTCATCAACGCAGAGCTGCTGCTCACTGGATGCTTTTTCTTGTTGGCTCCATTCTGAGTAAAAACTCTAGAGACTGTTGTGTGTGAAAATCCAGATCAGCAATTTGAGAAACAGTCAAAGCAGCTGTCTGACACAGACAAGAAGCTCAAAGTCAAAGTACTAATAAAGTGCTCAGTGATTGAGTTTTACCAGTCTTCTGAGTTACCTGTTTTTATGTACATACAGTAGCTCCAGAAAGTATTCCTTCACGTTTTGCACTTTATTGTGTTATAGATTTAATTTTAAATGGATAAAGTTGTCATTCCTGCCCATCAGTCTACACTCAATAATCCAGAGACAAAGTGAAGAGGTCTGAATACTTTCTGAACCACTGTATGTTCTTTTTTCTTTTTGGTAGGCTGGTTTATTGTTATATTTGTGATATGTCTTTCATTGTCCATCCATCCATTTTCTGCCACTTATCCGAGGTCAGGTCTCGGTGACAGCAGGTCAAACAATGTAGTCCAGACGTCACTCTCTCCAGCAATCTCCCCAGTTTTCCAGCTCCTCCTGGCTCCCAGGCCAGATGAAATATATCATCTCTCCAGTGAGTTCTGGGTCTATCCTGAGGCGTCCTACCAGCTGGACGTGCCTGGAAGATTTTCACTGGTGGGCACCCAGGAGGCATCCCAACCAGATACCTGAACCACCTCAACTGGCTCCTTTTGATGTGAAGGAGCAGCTGCTGTACTCCCTCTGGATGTCAGAGTTCCTTACTCTGTCTGTGAGGCCGAGCCCAGACCTACTGATCTACAGACCCCTACTGGGGAAACTTCTTTCAGCTGCTTGTATCAGCATCTCATTTTTTCACTCACTACCCAAAACCAAAAATGAAGCCAATAGTGAAGAACCAAAAACTGCAGTTCCTCTAATGACCCCTTGAGTCTGGCTCCAACAGTGAATCAGTCCCCATAGACTCCCATGTTAAAATGTTCAACTTTAGAGCAGAAATAAAAATGTTTACAGCCTGGTACAAAAACTGTTTTGGTCCCTAGAGCTAATTTCCTCCTTCATAACAACTGTGTACATTTGACTTTTTATTAAGACTTAAAGTCATGCACTGAGGGCGTAGCAGCTTTGGTGACAGGTGGATGAGTGTATGCTTGCCACAAACCGAATGCACCAAAGTCTCAGCTCCACACATGCCCCTCCTTTTTGTCCATTTTTGGATCAGTTGGGAGTAAGGGGCGGAGTCAGACACTGCCAAGACGGCGATGGTTGAGCAGCTCACTCTGAGCTTCAAAACTGCTCTTCAGAAACCTGTGGGTGACGTCACAGAGGCTACGTCCATCTGTGTGTTTCACTGGTTGACTGGAGGTAAAAACCCCCAGGAAGGTGAAGGTGGTTGTAGTTTAGACTCAGAGCATCACCAGGGAAAGTACAACACACTCACAGAAGCAGGAAGTCACTGAACACATATTAAATATGTTTGTCAATCTAATATTCATTGTTTCATGTGAGAGTCAGAACTGACTGTTCTGTTTAACCAAGCTGCCAAAATGCTTCTTTTATTTATTTGTTTGTTTATTTCTCGTCCTCATTGAGCTTAACATTTGACAGAGGTCGTCTGTCTCATCCTGCCTGCTTTGTCTTCTTCTGTCCTCTCTGATTTTACAGCACATTGTCCCATGAAAACCCAACCAAGTTTTTGTTTTTTCTGAAAACAGGATGGAAGTAAAAGCTGAACACAAAGGTCCCTGAGGTATTTGAAACCCTGTGATGTGTGTGTGATTCTGTGATTTCAGCACGCTCTGCTGGCCTTCAAGTTTCTCCTGGCCTTCCTCATCCCAGATGTTCCCAAACACATCCAGATCAAACTAGCCCGGCTGGAGTTCGAATCCCTGGAGGCCCTCAAGAAAAAGGTAGAATAATACACTGAAAGCTTTACCTTCCCTGTAACATTAATTTATACTGTGCATGTTCTTACCATTGATCAGTTTGGGGTCATTACTACACACATGCATCAGTCCTGAAGAACAAAGCGACACCATGAGCAACTTGTTTTAAAAAGCTGCAGTGTATGAGATGCTTCCATCATGTTTAAGGCTTCACACAGAGGCTGTTGGCTGTCAGGTTTGTAATCAGCTCATTCAGCAGCTTTTTCTTTTCACTTTGTATTAGCGGAAACAGTCTTCACTGCCAGAGAAGCCTGTTTACTGTAAACTGTGTTGAACAGCGGCAGCTAGAAACACAAAGACAAGCTTAATGTCTGGCAACAAAAAGTCAAAGATAAATAAGTTTCGACTGATCTGAGCATTTTCATTCAAACATTCATTAAGACGCAGAGCCCCAGACATGGTCATGATTAACAATGAAAACCTTTCCCTGTGTGCGTCATTGAGACCTGTAGCACACGCAGTTCAGCTTCTGATGGACAGGAGAGGGACTAAGGTCCATTTAGCAAGGCAGCGAGCAGCATCACGCCTCAGTGACTCTGTTGGAGAGGGCGGGAGCTGCTGACTGTGTTGATGCAGACCACAGACAAGCTCATCAGCATTAACTTTGTGTGTGTGTGTGTGTGTGTGTGACCAAGTCATGCTTCTTTTTCCATGACTGCTGTTTCTATAGATCTGCTTATTCATAACCAAACAAATGAACTTGGTGCTGCTCATCTCTTCCAAGTAAATCCGTGAAAAAATTACATTGCAAAATGTTCTAATATCGATTCCAGTATCCAACTATAAATCGAGGAGTTTGCCAGGTGACTGACAGGCACATTTTGAGCAGACTGCACTAATTAATCTGAGTCTCCCTCTGAAACCTCAGCAACAACCTGAGGGTTTCCTGAAAAACGTTCACTAAAACCTTTATTGCTCAGCCTCTGGAGCAGATAGAGACATGAAGTAAAAACTTAAGCTTGAACCTTTGACTTTTATTGTATCATTTATCAGTGACTTTGCCTTTGAAACTGGATGTTGCTGGAAAAACAAACACATTTGTTAAAATTCTCAGTTCAGTTTATGTACTAAGCAAAAACAGAATATGATTTATTTGTTTATTTCATCATTTATTTTGCAACGCCAACACAAATAGTTCCTCAACTGGACTGGTGCTGGACTGTTGCTAAGCAACACATAAACATTTTCCTGACCTGCACATTACCTCAGGTGTGCGCTGAAGTATCCAGGCTTCTTCCCTTCATCTTCTTCTGACGACCAGACATCATTTAATTCAAATGTTATTTCTGGAAATAACATAATATCTTTGTTTGTTACAATCTAAAATAGATAACGACTGTTAATTTAACGCTGATTAACGGTTAATAGATCACCTGTGAAGTGGAGTGATACATGTAGTTAAAAGTCCCAGTGCTGTAGTGCTCTATATCAGCAGTCATGGAATGACTCTCGTCCAATCAAATTACTTGGTCGGAACTAACTGTCGTATAATGTCCAAATTGCAACGGTTCATAAGTGAGTTCATGCAGGAACAAGTTCACACGTGGTTCAGACTTGAACTAGTTGCCGCTCAGATTGAGGTGGAGCTGTGTGTCGATATGAAGAGTAAAGAGGCGTCCGTGCAAGTGAGGAAAATAATAATGAGACTGAGAAAAGAAAACATCTGTCAGAGAGATATCAAAGGTCGTTGATATTATAAAAAAAAAAGAATTGAATTTTGGTTCTGCCCAGGACATACAGTACATAGCTATCTGCCAGGACCTGTCTGCGTCCTACATCAAGCATCAATGCAACAGCAGCTTTGTCTCAGTACGAATCAAAGAACGTCTGTTTCTTTATCTGCAAGCAGCACACACAGCCTCAGCTGAGGGAGGGCCGAGCCGCTGCACCTTCAACAGCCCCAACACGAGACAATTAACTCCATAAAAAATGAGCTAGCTTGCGCAGCTGATGTCACAGCAGCGTGAACTATGGAGCGCGGTAAACGGTCAAAAATGTGGCTTCACTTTAGAAAAGAACTCGACACAAAGTGCAGAGTGTGAGGGAAGATAATTAGCCGAGGCAAGTAGCACAGCGTGGCTCTAAAAACCGAGCGGTGCTTGATCTCTTGTTGCTCCATCACATCACGTTTTCTAAAGCTCTGCACCTGAGCATTGGTCCAGGATCAGTTTGATGTTCCTTGTGATTACAGTTTAACTGTGTGATTCTTGGCCAGGGTATTATTTTCTTCTTGAAAAACCTCGATTCAAGAGAATAATCTCTTTTACATTCGCTTGTTTGATTGTTAAGATTACCTCTGGACCAGGGGCTGGATGCACAAAACTCTGTGTAGATTCATGACTAAAACTATGTATACACACAAAACCAGAAACACACACACACACGTTCTTTTCATCAGAATTATGAAGCCGTGCGTTCTCATGGTTCCACTTTATAAATCTCACTCATTGTGCACGAGCCTCATTTCCACTCCCACAGTCAGCCATGAGTGGATGAAGACTCTCCCTTAATCAGTCAGTTTGTATAAAAACAGTCTGTGCCACAAGTTATAGAGAGAAGAAAGACGAGAAGGACCTTCATTTACTGGGAGCAGAGAGTCTTCATGAGGCTCCACAGGCTCCAACACTGTGATTATTAATATTCAAATAGTATGAAACAGTTACAGAATGACTCACAATAAATAATCAGGATATTAACCGATGCTGAAGGAAACACTGAGAACAAACACAATTATTTCTGTTTATGAAATGTAAAACTTATAATGATGATAATGAATGAAGTTCCGTGAAGTTGGTTATTTTATTAGGTGTTAAATTATGTGTCTCAGCTCATTTCACTTTGGGAAACCGTGTGTCACATGACGCATTCGGTGTTTATAAACACCAGTTTACGTGAGGGAAGTGGCGTGATGTCGCGTGGCGGAATCACAATCGATACAAAACCCCACCTCAAACAAAGTTGTTGAGCCCAACAAGTACAGTGGGTTCTCCCTGGGCTCATCATAGTAAAACAAGAGCAAACACACATACACACACACACACTTACCCATCTTGAGGCTGTAATAACCCCCC
>NW_019525141.1:1579509-1583323 GCF_002814215.2 Seriola lalandi dorsalis
TAATAACCCCCCCCCCCCCCTGTCAAACTACCAGCCTCCACACAGTGTAGACAGAGTGGGGATCTCATGTGTCCATTACAGCGTTCTGCTCCATAGCTTCACATTGAGCATGAAGCGTGGGCTCCTGATGCCTGTCCCAGACCACTTTACTGAAGACGAATGGCGTGCCCTATGTTAATAGTATTGATATGGCTCCACAGTGAAGCATTAGCTCGCTCTGCACCGCAGCCATTTGTTTGATGTGGACTGACGGGGCTGAGTGCTTCCGTGATGAGCTCGTTTTCCTCTAGTGTGGTTTCTCTCAGGTTTCTGTACAGCGCCATTTTACAGGTTGAAGTCTTTACAGTGTGTTTATCTCCGAGAAGGAGAAGAAGAAATGAAATGAGTCTGAATGACATTTCACAGGTGGTAAGACCTGACGGAGAGACTGGCCCAGAATAAAGTGTTGATGCTTCTTGTGGTATTTGCCGGTGAAGTTTGGTTTGATCAGTGTTGCTCTGCGCTCTCCTGCTTTTGCAGAGGCAGCTTCATGGAGGGTGAGTAGCTCAATGTGTGTGACACTGGTTTGACTTTGAGTAACTGGATGATATTAAACATTTAAACAAACTAATGATCTAACTCACAAGGTTTTGTTGTGAATCTGTGTACCGGCTGAAAGTTTGATGTAAAATTAATATATCGATTAATATCATCATTGGCATATTTTATAGTCCGATCAGTTAATACCTGACTCCATCACACCAAACCGGCTGTGTGCTTTGGGACTTGATGCTTAAACTGTGCTGGTGTGTTTTTATTTGTTTTGCAGTAGATGAAAGTGTGTTTGAGCTCAGCTCCAGAAAACATGCAGGCAGACAGAGAGGAGTCAGGTGGCGAAGAGGACGGACACCGAGTCTCAGGAAAGATTTGATTCTGTCTGCGTCACAGAATGTGAAATAATTGACTTCTGTATAGTTCATTCACAGTGCAGGACATATCGTGCGCATGCAGAGGAGATTTAAAACATCCGTGAAAGTAGTGAAACTGCTCCTTCACTTTAGATATAAGGCAATGGATTTCCAGCATATGTTAATTGTTGGGTAGATTGCATATCTACCACAACAGCCATAGTAATATTTAATGGGAGTGGATGAGGGCGTGTGGCGCAGGTAATGATGAAAGTCTGATAAAACTCTGCAGTGTTTGTGGGTTAGAGATGCATCCATGATAGATTTCGATGCTACGACTATAGTCTGAGGAATAATCAAGGTTTCATGATTATTATGCATTAATTTATGTTTGCTCTTTTTTAATTAAAGAAAGAAACTTACAACATCTCTTATACTGCGTTGTTAACAACTGAAATGCGATTAATTAAAACCCATGGTGTAGTGCTGGAAGTTTACAAGCTCCTCTGCAACACTTTCCTCTACAAACCTCTGCTGCTTGGTTCCTCTGCTGTTATTAAGCTAATGAATCGTTAGCGTAGCCTCCATGTTTCCCTGCTCGCTCTGTTGATAAGTGCGGCACTTTCAGCTGCTGCGCCGCTGCTGTCACTGGGTTTTCGTTCTGTGCAGGTTGCGCTGCATCCCTATTATGGGTGTCATGTGACGACTCGTGTCGTGTGACTTAAATGTGGAAAGAGTGTTTCCATTAGCCTACGTGTTTTTTAAGTTTGCGGTTTGAAATTCCGCATTAAGCCGGTTAATGGAAACACGGCTAATCAGCCACCGCGTCCAGGAGTCATGTGCCAAAAAAGTTCATTCATATAAAAGCTGGAAATTGTTCTTGTGACACGGTGAGAAGGAAGATGGCGGATCGAGAAAACAGAGCAGAGTGTTTTCTTTAAATCCCTTCAGTGAAACACGTCGTCTGTTTTGTCTTTTAGTTGACGACAAGGAAAAAACACGGATCAGGATTAATGTGCGTGAGAGGAAACTGAAGCAGCGTCAGAAATACAAAGCAGCAGCAGGTTGACAAACATGTGGATGTAGTCAGAAGTGATGAGGTACCAATTAACTGGAACATGTTGTAGGATTTAATGAGTTATGATTATCTCTTTATTACATTAGAAAAGTAGACAGGGGCATTTGATTTGATTAAAACGCAACAAGCTGCCCTCTCACCCCGGTCGTTCCACACAATGATAATAATAATGTAAGGAGCTCAGCAGCTCACAGTCAGTCACATGGGGTATGTAGGATGAGGTGGAGAGGGACTCGTGTTCCAGCAGGAGACACTTGATCACACAGATAAGTGACTTTCTTGGCTTCTCCAACGACGAGTCACCTTCGAGCGCACACGGCCACCTGAGCCGATCAATCACAGCAGAGAGGAGATCCTGTTAAATCTTCACCCTGACTTCGTTAGACAGAGAGCCAGCAGATACAGCCGAGAGCTTTCCGTCTGATGTCATCCCACATGTATACCCGGCGCCACGGAAACAACAGTGGGAGAGGTGAGTTTATGCTAGAGGAAGAGAGGAAGAGTCATAGCTGAAGTGTTGTATCTCAACCATGGAGGAGGTGTGAGGTGACAGTGAAGCTGGTCTGAAGCTGGCTGTCTGTGAGATGACTGAGGATGTTATGCTGCAGAGAATCAGCTCAGGAGGTTGAATATTTTAGCAGCTGTGAGAGAAAAGTTTAAGGAACCAGTTCTGGTTTGTGAAAACCGGTTCATCAGAGGAGACGGAGGTTACTGTGTCAGCTGGTAAATAGATACTCAGTAGCCTCCGTCACCCCTACCCCCTGCTCCATGATGCTGCTGGGTCTGGGTTTGTGGTCGGCTCTTCACTCCGTCAAATGTGGATGAAATCACTGAGCACTCTGAGACGTGGGGGTCATTGTTCTTCAGGTTGCGTGGAGGTTTATTTGGAGCATCTTCCTCCTATAAAACCTACAGAGGCTGTGTGTGTGTGTGTGTGTGTGTGTGTGTGTGTGTGTGTGTGTGTGTAAGGCTCTGCTTCTTCTCTCTCTGATCAATACTGACATATCAGGACAATTAGCAGAACATGTGGAGCAGAGAGCTTTGGCTCCATGTGCAGGCCCCTGAGGTCAGCAGGGTGAGCAGGGCACAGGCTGTTATGTAAGAGATCATCCACAACAAGCAGCACAAAAGCTTCAGGTGCAGTCTGTCACTGTCTGTTCTTGGAGCCGCGGCTTTAACGGACATGCTGGGACATAAACTCTCCTCATATACAATATATCTGCACATTTGGAGGTGAAATATAATAATCAATGAAAAGTGTCAAAATAAAAGTCGTTGCTTTCTCCAGCTTCCACCGTCACACGGCTTTGACTGCGTCCTAGGTGGAACGGATAGTCAGACTTCAGATAGACTGAGTCTAAATCCACCCGCTGCACAAAGCACTTTAGTTCTTGACTGTGGTACAGTGAATTCTGGGTAAATGAAGACAAACAGACAGAAAAATGGCTGACCGACGAACAGCATCCAACCGCTCAGCTCTGTTTACCCGCAGCAGAAAATGTTTGTCTTGTGGAAGAATTCAACAGTTTCAAGGACGTTTTTACTTTGGAAATTCAGTGAAGAGTGAAACGATAAAAATGAAAATCTGATTTGAAAATAAATCTCTGCAGTCTCTAAAAACCTTCCCTTCTCTTCTCTCTCTCTCTCTGCATAACAATGTTAGCAAACCACAGAGCCATGTTCTACTGTTTTTGCTTCTACTGGTCAGCACAGGTGTCACTGATTGTTACCATGGTAACACTGGTCTCAGGACTGAGTTAGTCAGTCTTTACTCTAGTGAAACAGTCTGACTAACATCAGTCTGTTTAACCCTGAAGACTCAGCTCTGAAGCCTCAGGACGAAACCCCC
>NW_019525141.1:1583366-1630618 GCF_002814215.2 Seriola lalandi dorsalis
AGACCCCCCCCCCCCTGCATCAGACTGCTTGCTCTGTATCTTGCCAGAAGCAGAGGGGAATTATTCAGTGAAAAATGAACAACATCAGCAGCACTGAGTGAGGGGGTGTCAGAGTTTGGCTGGTGTAACTCCAGCTCTTCAGATACCCATGATCCTCGCTGATATACGTGCTGTCAGCAGAGCGGTACAAACAGTACCTGCCTGCTGTTCCTGTTTGTCTCTGCAGGATCCAGACAGCCGGCCCTCGGCCCCTGCAGAGTCCGTCTGCAGGGGCCCTCTGCAGAACACTGTCCAGGCCTCTGCTCAGCTGCCGTCCCGCTCTGCTCATGTTAGTTTTAAAAGTGCGCAGCCCTCACCGCTCAGGACTCCGGTCATTCTGGGACACAGAGACAAAAACTCTGTCTCTTGGTGGTGACCTCTGGATCAGGTGACACCAGCCAGTGAAGTGTGTGCGTGTCCTGCAGGGTCTTCGGGGACAGACGGTGCTCGGGCTTTAAGAAGTGCAAACAAACCTCATTATTAATGATGCGTGTTATAGATTTTTCATCCTGCCGTCACTTGTCAATTCAAATATCTCTACTGTTGTTCTTCCCAGCAGAGAGTCTGGGCTTCATGTTTCCAGATGACAGTGGAGCGAGATGTTGTTGAGGTTTTTTCTCCGCTGGATATATTCATTTTTCACACAACTCAATCTCAGCGGTGGAAGATCTCAAACCTTTAATTAATAATCAAACAAAAAAAGTTGATGCACAGCGCCATGGTTTCGGTCAAAGTGGCTCCTGCTTCCACAGCACCGGTCGTCACTGTGATCATGGTAAAGGCCTTGGTGGACTTCAGGCAAACTGATCTCTGCACGCGTCTGTCGTCTCGACAGAACGAAGCTCTCTCTCTGAGACTGTTTCTGTCTGAAGGCAAACACCGTGTCTGCTGCACTTCACTTCATCACGTCGTTCCAGAAAGTTCCAGAAAGTTGACTGAGACAAACATTATTCTTTAAAGCTCACTGGTGGAGGGCGGAAGGTCGCGGTGTACGTGGTTTCTGTCAGGACAGCGTCTCAGCATCGTTTTCACCTGTTGGTCCACACTCACACTGTTAGTGTGCTCTGGTTACTGAATTGTCAAAACTAAATCCACTTTCATGTGAGAGTATCACAGAGGAGTTATCTGAGTTTGTTATTCTCTGTGACGTTGCTCATCGTCCACTACAGGTGGCTTGTCTATGGCTCAATATTTCAGCTGTGTGCTTGTTGCGACGGCGCTACACTGACGTCCTTATATTGTTCTGCTCAGAGTCTTTGCTGATGGGACGAGAAACACAAGCTGTATTATTTTTCCAGAGTAAATTGGAGGTAGAAAGTTGGTGTGTAAACTGTGATGGATGTTAATACAGTCAATTATCTGTTGGCCTTTTATTCCAGATAAATCCGAGTTTGGTTAAAACATGACTGGTTGTGTTTTTGCTCTGTTGGACTCCAGATCTCAACAGTTAACTTGTATTTTATTATTATTAAGGATGATGCCCAAAGATGACAAACGTCTCTAAATGTAATAAACCTGAAACATCTTTTAAAGCGCCATATTTTCCTCTTCTTCTGTGTTTTATTTGAAGTTTCATAAGAAGATATATTTGTGGTCTGAAGAACCAAACACCATCTCAGTGTAGTTTTACATCTCCTCTGTCAAGCTTCTCTCTGGAGCTCTACTAACAACAGGTCGGTGAGCTGAGAGCGATGACTGCTTAGTTGTGACATCACAAAGTTACAGAAGTCCTGACGGCTGGTTTTAAGGCTCAGTTTCTGAATACAGGCTGTGTGCATTTCTCTGTGGACTGAGGCTTTGATACTTTCACAGTATTAATATAGAACCTAGACCTGATCTATAATCAAACTACACATGGACAGACACCTTTAGACTGGATGGAGCTGTAATGTAAGTAGTAGAAGGACTCACACAGACTCTCTCACTGGGTACGTACACATGATCACATGCAGCTGGATGGTGCTTTCTTCCTCTTATTCAAATAGAATGCAGAGCTCATAAAGAAGTATGGATGCCAACACACACACACACACACACTCTACCTTTCTGTAGTGAAATACATTAATATGACTGTTGCTGTTTGTCGTGTGTTTCAGAAAATGCTTGAAGCCTCGGAGCTGGGGAAGATGCAGTGAGGAGGAGAGGAGAGTCTACAGATACTGACGGAGCTGCAGCAGCTTCAACATCACACTGTTGTTTACACATCCACACGTTTGTATTATGACATGAACAACTTTATTTTTTGAGTTTATGCGGTTGATTTTCATGCACATGTTTATCTGCAGCGTCTTCACAGCATCACTGAAACTTGTCATTAAACAGAGTGTACCTCTGTACCAGGTGTATTATAAATGAGACGTACTGTAATGGGGTTATATTTTGGTTTGGTGTAAACGTGGGATAAATGGGTAAAATGGGTAAAAGTCACATGTCCAAATCATGGATGAATGCTGTATTATGACAAAATATTCTATTGAAAATATAGATTTTTATATCCAGGATGGGTGGATGTAGTTTTCAGTTGTTTGTTCTGTTTCAGTCACGGTGGGTCGGGTTCAGTCAGGACTGTGGTTTGGGATTATTTAACTGTCAAAATTTGCCTACCGTCCAAAAACGATTATGAAGGTGTTATAACCTCACACACTTCACCAATAACGTGCTGGCTTACACCACAGATAAACTGAGCTTCAGTACCGCAGCTGCTTGCAACTGAAGACGTCTTACTCCCAGTTCTGTGCTCCGAGTACTGAAGCAAAGAGAGGCCAAAAAGATTTAATCTGCAACCCAACGCATAAATTAACCACAACTAATATGGCACATTAGCAGTCAAATATTTTACTTTGAGAAATGTTGTTTTGTCACAGAGGTGACGGTCTGTCAGTCATGTGATCTTAAATTTCTAAGACCTAGCAACAATTCAAACCACATAAATTCAGCGGGATGATTTTCAAAGTAAAATGTTTAATGCCGTGAATTTCAATTTCAATATTATTTATTTATTATTATTTTATGGCCTTTCTTTGTTACCATATCCAAGAGCTTGTGATGAGATGATGTTGATTTTGTATTTTCTCAGCATGTGATGTGACCAGGGTATTACCTTATAACTACGATAATTACTTTGTTTCTTCCAGTGTTGATGAAAATGACTTGAAGCTTTAAACCATAAATTCTTATAAACACCCTGGTGCCTTGAAATGCGACGCCGATCTCAGTGTTTTATATCCTGACATTATTACTGACGGTTCTGTGCTGCTCTTTGGCTTCAGTAAACCTATAAACAACAAGATGAAACGTGCCTCTGTTTGTTCTGTTACTGGGTTTTACTGCTGCAGGCCCCAAACATGCTTCACACAGTCTGACCAGTGTCATGTAGTGGAGGTGAAGAGGCCTGTTCACACAAACCTCTCAGAATAAACCAGGAGTGTGTTGTCTGCCCTGGAAGCTCCTGCGTTACTTGAGTGTCGAGGCAGAGCGCTGAGTGTGTGGAGAGAAAACCTCCTCAGTGTCACGTAGTGTGTGTGTGTGTGAATCATCACGGAATCTCTATTCGAGGGCTCTGCATCCAGTTTGTGTAGCAAGAGCAGAGAGGCGGCTCAGAGCATTTTTGGCAGAAACCTGGCGAAAAGAAAAAAAGACAGACAAAAAAGAAATGGGTGGTGCAGAAAAAATAAGAATTAAAAAAAAAAAAAAAAGAAAAAATGCTGGCACAGGATGAAGCTGAATGCACCAAACTGACGTAGTGGAAAGATCTGTGGCCACTGATGAGGCGGGATCCAGCGGCAGGGACAGCATTAGTGATGCATCGATTATTATACACTAAAATTACGTATATATATACATTATAAACAACAGTTTGCAACATGTTAAGACACAAAACCATCATTAAATCACATTCAGATCAAAACAGACAGCATTGTAACTATCTGAGCCCTCTATTGACTGACTGTACACATTTTGGTAGTCATAAGTATTTTGTGAGTCCAGCTCTGACTTGCCGTCAGCAAGACATCCTGAAGTGGCTTGAATGTCTTGAGCATAATTTGATTCTCTTTACCACAAAAACATTATTAGTGTTAAAATTACTGCCAAAAAAAATAGGGCCTCTCCATCACAAGTCCCGGGCTGAATTACAGTCCCAGTACATCCCTGGCTGTGAGCTAGCACATTAGCAAACATTTGAATCAGAAGCTAGCATGCTAGTTTGCTCTGGACCACACTCATGTTCATGTTCATGTAATAAGAGTATAAAGATAAAACACAACTGACGTACATCGCCTTCATGTCTGCGGAAAAGTGAAGAAAATCTAAATTTGACAGCCTGAAATTTGGTCACCGTCTGTCCTGTCCCAGAGGTCAAATCTGAAATGCCTTCAGGTTTTATAGACACACTGGAGAGAGTTTCATGCTTTAGTCATAAAATGCACAATAACATATATAAGCTGGTGGAGGCTAACAGAGAGAGGACATCAGAGGGACATGAACTGGGCTCCTGCATGAGAAGTTCAGCGGTACAGCAGGAAGAGGTGTTACGAAGAAAGACCCAGCAGACGACACGTATGAGACAGTATTCCACATTTTATTTTTGGATATTACCATAGCTATATGTAACATCTGACAACAGGTATCAACTACAGAATAATACACTGAATATTCCTGTCAGTTCCAGCTCCTCTCTCTTTTTTTTTTTCTTTTTCTTTTTCTTCTTCTTCTGTTGCTTTTTGGTCCGGTACGTTTCTGCAGCTGATTCTGTTTCCTCTCAGAGTCACTGAATGTCAAACACTGAAACACATGCACGTCGTTCACCTGGATACAGCTGAGTAAGACAACAGTCAAAGACCTGACGCTATGAAGAAAATCGTGTCGTTTTTCTCACACGGCTTTATTTTTAGCTGAGACACCCATACAGTATTACTAATTATCATAAGGCTAGATTACAGGACAGCTATGCACCAAGAGGTTCACTCTGCTGTTCTAGATTAAGAGAGAGAGAGAGAGAGAGAGAGCACCATATTTACAACTTTATGTACATTTGGTTTTCAAAAAGAAAACAGACAAAGAACCAAAGACAAAAAAAATATTTCAAACAGCTTTTTCCTTTTTTTCTCTTTTCAGTTTAATGTAGCAGTTTTAAGGCTGCACACGTTTGGGTTTAAAAAATGAAACGAATGACAAAATGTTTCTGTACAGATAGCTGCAACACACTGTTTAGCTTATTGCCAATGCCCTTAAAGAATCTCCTCTTTCTTCTCTCTCATTTGTTCATCTCTTGGTCTGCTCCTTTAAAGCTGTGAGTCGTGAGCTTTCTCTCCTGCACAGGTGATTTACAGAGAGTTCAAGTATTCAGACCCTTCACCTCTTCACATGTTGTTACGTTGTAGCTTTATTTTCAAAAAAACTGAAACATCACGTTGACATAAGTGTTCAGACACTTTTCTTGAGTGTGGACTGAAGGATTTTAGCGCAAGGCTGCAACATAACAACATGTGACCAATGACGGGGTCTGAATACTTCCTGGACACACACTTTAACCAATGAGATGTCACATTAGCCCCTGTCAACATGTTAAAACAGCAGATCGCTCAAAGAAACAAAAATGTACACGTTTTAAAAATAAACTTTACTTTTCAACAAACTGTATATACACACAATCGACACACGAGTCGACACACTGCACACACACACACACATGTGCAGCGAGCTTTGGGTGACACGTCAGTGCAGGTGGGACCAACAGGAGCCAGCAGAGGTCGAATCACAGCAGACTACGTGTGTTTTTGTCAGACGCAACAAATATCGTGTATCAGCAACAACAACACGTCATGAGTAAAAAAATAATACCTCAGATTTAAATAAGTGGACAGCAGTAACGTTATAAACATGGTTATCAATGTAATCAGCTGTTTGCTGCCACAGGAGTGCACACATGTGATGAACCATCAGTTTCTCCTCTTTCTCTCCAATTTAAAAGCTGAACTGAGACACTGTCCCGGTTTAAAGGGCTGTGTTTGTTGGAGGTGACGTTACAGCTGGTTTTTAAAAACTAGATCTAACCGGGTCAGAGGTCACTCACATTAAAACCTGTCCTCTTCCCTGAAGTGGTCAAAGTTCTGATCTCACTGCCAGCTCACACTCAGAGGTCAAAGGACAGAGGTGAAGGAAGGAAGTGTTAGTCTGTTACCATGGAGATCTACTGTATGTTTCTGCAGACACGCAGCAGAACATCAGGGTCAATGTTGAGGATGAAGCTACTAATGAATCAATATTACAAGAATTTTAAAAGGAGAAAAGTCTGGATTACAAAACTAAAAAAAGACCATTTAATTTAGAATAATGTTAAAACTTATAATAAAGTCGTAGTTTTACAAAAAAGTCTCAAGATATTTCAAGAAAAAAGTTTTAATCTTAACAGTGATTTTATTAAAGCTGCAGTATGAAACTTTCTTCCAATAGTTTTTAGCTGAAATATGCTACAACATGACTTAATGTGGAGCCTCACTCTTCTAACCAATCAGAGGAGGACAGAGTCAGGAAGCGGGAGCTCACAGCTGTCAATTAATACATGAACACACCTTTGGTCCCCTGCCCCTCTCACACTAAGGCTTCAGGTTAGTGTTCGCAGTAACAGCAGCTAGGAGCTGATCATGAGAGGAAATGATCAAGTCAGAACTTTATCTCTAAATAACGGTATTTTCAAAATATTTTTGACTTTTATTCTACAATTATAACTTCATCTTGAAATACTACAAATATTTTTGTAAAAACTTATGACTAAATAGTTAAAACTTATGCAAAAATACAACTGTTCTTGTTATATTATTTGTTTTTTGGGGTAAAACTACAACTTCATTCTCATTTTGACTCTTGTTTCTTTCACCTCTGTGTTTCCATCAAATCAAACCTTCAGTCATTTTTGTTCTAAAACCAGTAAATAAGAAAATATTAGTTCCTCTCATCCGAAGCAGCTGGAGATGTAAAAGAAGGATAAAAAGAAAGATATAAAAGATAAAAGCAACATGAACTCAGAGGAAACACAGTGAGGAGGCTGGAGCTCAGAGACGACAGCAGAAGGCAGGTATGTTGACGGACAGGTGAGGTCAGCTATCTGCTACAGCAACACAGGACAGAACGTGAAAGGTGGAGTAGTGTGTTGAGTAAATGATGTGAAGTAGGTGCAGAGGTCAGAGGAGGGGCAGCGTCATGTGATGGGGGTGGGGCCGGAGGTGGGGGGGTGCGTGTGCCTCAGATCACCTGGCAGCAGCTGGCAGGGGCGGAGGTACAGAGCAGACCGTCCCTGGAGCCTCCACCGCGCTGGATGTTCACAGAGATGGTCTTCTCACAGAGAGGTAGTTGGAGCATGCCGTTTTTCAAAGTGCTCAGGTTGCTGTGAGCGTTCCTGTCGCCCGGCCCCGACCGCAGGCCGGGGGGGTTGTGCGGCGCCGTTTTGCGGTGGTGGTGCTGGGCGGAGTGGGTGCGAGGCAGGGCGGCGGTGGTGGGCAGGGTGATGGTGTCTAGGCTCGCCGAGGAGCTGATGCACATCCTCCAGGCGGACTTCTCCTGGATTTTCACACTCCCGCCTGAGAGACTGCGAGGGTCTATGATTAACTTCCCCTCACCACCTCCTCCGTCCACACCCCCTCGGCCCCCCCGCCCCCCGCGGTGGTGCTGCAGCTGCGAGCTGAGGCACAGGCTCATGAGCTTCAGACTCTCCACCAGCTCGGTGCTGCGGCTCGCCGAGCGGGCGGAGCGCGACAGAGTGCTGAGGGTGGGGTTAGTGGTGCTACTGTTGTTACAACAACTTGAGGGGCTGTCCTGTCCTTTGTTACCCCCTCCTCCTCCCCCATTCCCTCCTCCACCGCCGCCGCCACCCCCTCCACCTCCATTCCCACCCCCTCCAGGAGGACTCCGGTCTGGACCGGAGGAACCTCCGCCCTCTCCGGGAGGCTTCCCCTGCCCTGAGCTGCTGCCTCCCCCGTTGCCTCCCGAGCTGCCGGGGGGGCCCTCGCTGCTGTCCCGTCTGTTCCAGCCGTAACCGAAGCCCGAGTCTTTGTCCAGACGTCTCCGGTGGCTCTCTGAGTCGTCGTCGCTCGTCTCAGAGCTGGAGCACGACGACCCCCTCCCCTGGCTCTTACGCCGGTGGTAGCGCTTCTGCGTGGACCCCGGGGACGAGGAGGAGCTGGCCCCCGTGTTCAGGCTGGTGGCGTTTCCGGCCATGTTCATCTTGAGGCGGCTGAGTTTGGGCGGCAGACCCTCGTCCATGTCGAAGTCGTCGTCCGACTCCCCCTCCTCAAAGATCTGGTTCAGCACCGGTGCGCTCTTCCTGGATGTGAGGCGATTGGTGACGGAGGGGGGCTTACGCCGCAAGATCACCTGGGTCGGGAGGGGAGATGGGTCCTGCTCTTCCTCCTCCTCTTCATCCTCCTCCACCCTGAGAAACAATCAGATGTTAGATTTTTATTGTAACAGGACAGAATCATAAAGCAAAACAAAGTTTTAAAGCCACTGTGTCGACCCGAAAGCAGCTGCTGTGGGTCCAGACCTGGTATCTACAGCTGAAATGATTAGTTGATTAATCAATTAGTGGATCAAGTATTTTGATTAAGTATTTAGTTAAGTATTTCTTCAGCAGGTTTCCGCTTCCAAATATGAAGATGTGATCAATATATTTCTAAATCTTCAACACGTAATATTAACTTTTAATTTTCTATAGACTCAACAATTAATTGTTTAATACAGAAAATAACTGACATGAATCAATAATGAAAATAATCAATAGTTGCATCCATAGATCTGCCTGTTTCATTCACTGAAAATGGATTTCAAAAATACTTAAACAGAAAAACCAACAAACAAACAAAAGACACAAAATAAGTAAAAAATCAGATCCAGACCGATCAGACCTGAACAGGCAGGTTCGCTGCTTGGCTGATCCTGAGGTGGAGGGACTGGGGGCCCTGATGGTCCCAGAACCAGAGCCAAGAGCGGGGCCCGAGGCGGCAGCACAGGCTCCCTAAAGAAATATTTTCAAAAGAACAAAATAAATTCCAACAGGTTGTTGAGGTGTCCAGTAACTATGGCAGCAGAAAGTCAAACAGAGTCAAAGTGTTGTGGTGTTAGAGGTGAAGCTCCAGGTGAGGACGCGTGTACCTGAGCCGGCAGACCCAGAGAGTCCGTCACCGTCTCCTCCCGCCGGCCCAGCTCCATCAGGCCCTTGGAGCGGTGTCCGTTCAGCAGGTTCTCGGCGCTGCGAGCCGGGGACTGGGGGCCTCCAGCATGGGAGATGGAGGACGCCGCCAAGCTGTCCTCGATGTCCTGGTGCATGTCCACTCTGGTGGGCCAGGACTGCCTGTGGAGACCAGAAACATAACAGATAGAGGGGGGAGGGGGGCCTTTTACTTCACTGCTTTAAACACAAGATTTAGCTTCATCAGTAACTGGTTATCAGCTGGTATATATGAAGAGACCAGTTTAGAACACGTGTGATGGCCTTCGCAGCATGTCTCAGCACAGAAGACGCACTACCAGGTGAACCACCAGGTGAGCCACCAGAGACAGACTATAGCTCTTATTTAGTCCCTCACACAGAGCACAGCCTCCGTCTGTGTCTCCATCTATGTGTGTGTGTGTATTTGTGTGTGTGTATTTGCGTGCGAGAGTCACATGCACATGAGTTCATGATTGAACAAAAACCCGAACTCATTTAGTTGCTTTAGTGCCACAGGATGGTGTTTAACCAAGCAGCTGTAGCCAGCTTTGAACATCACATGGAACACGTGGAGTGATGGCTTCTCAGAAAACATATTGCAGCTCAGGACTCAGGCCGACAGGAGGCTGCGTCACCCGAAGGTCCCACAGCAGCACCATCAACAAGGCACCGGCTCCAACAAGCTTCAGAAACATCAGCCTAAATGTACATTGCCGAAACCAATGCAGGGTCGCAAACACCAACTTGATCATTCTGGGGTGTCGTGACTCGGAAAGGTTGAGGGCCACTGTTATAGAGCACAGAATAACATCCAGTCCCCTCCACTTACTGGTAAGATGAATGCTACTCTGTGCTGTTTACTAACTGATAATCAATGATGTAGTATGATAGAGTTTTTGTGATCCAGCTGGTTCTGCTGTGAATGATGCTGGTATGTGGTAACACTGATGGGTGCCTGGTTGATGGGGGCAGGTTTTGTCAGACACATAGCTGATCTGAATCTCTGTGTAGAGCAGAGCAGGAATGTGGAGGGAACTGAGCCAGTGTTTCACACCACAGCTGCCTCACTCCTTTCTTCCTTATTTGTTCCTCTCCTACGTCGCTCTTCCTTTTATAACTGTACATCACCGTCCTCCTCCTTTAAAGAGGAACAATGTTGGCAAGGAAGCAAAGGAGAACCACTTAGACAGATAAAGGATGAACTGGGATATATGATCTTCACTCAGCTCACCGGGGGAAGTGGAAGAATGTAAAACATCAGTCAGTTAGAATAATGATGGAAAATCTAAAACACTGTGCAGAATCTGCTCAGAGTTCAGACTCTGTCCCCGGAGCCCAGCAGGTGGAGGCTGCAGGTGGAGGCTCAGTCCACACACAAATGGAAAAGAAACCTTTGGAGAACTGACCCAGTCTGAAGTAACTGTGGCTGGAGTGAGGCAGTGGAGCGACACAGGTCCATTTACCCTCTATACTCAGCTCATACTATGACTCAGTCATTATGATGATGAGTTGTGATAGGTCTTACTCACACTCTTAACTTGTTCATAAAAAAAACAGCAGGGGAGGGGTCGCTCCTCTGGATCAAATAGAAGCTGCGGCATCTTGTTATTGCTCCGACAGTTTTTCTTCTTTACCTGAACTGGGCCTTGATGTTGCTGGGGCTGGACGAGCGGGTCTGGACCTCCTTCTCCTGCTTCTCCCTCAGGATCCTCTCTGCCAGCAGGTAGTAGGTGGCTGTGATGTGGTTGTACTTGTTGGTCTCCAGGGCTCTGAAACAACACGGACACATTACAAACATAATTGAAAACAAGACATAAGAGAAGAGGATGAACAGTAACAGATGGGCAGTGGCAATCCTGGACTATGGGGGGCCCCAGACAAAGAAGCCCACTGAAGAAGCCCGCACCACCACATCACATGCAGGTTATCCATAGACGATAGCACGGGACCCACTTAAGGGGATTTTGAGGCAGCAGCAGTGCACTATAATTGTCTTTGCAAAATTTACCCCTTTTACGCTTGGCGGGCCCAAACATTTGCCTGGGTTGCCTCTGCAGATAAGTGTCTAAATTAGACATAATCCAAAATAAATTAAACAATTCCACGATTTATGTGAAGGTGTGTGGTTGAATTTGCTCATTTGTTCCTCTCAAAAGGAAACTAACAGTTATTTTCTCTACGAATTGTTTTGTTTATAAAATGAAATAGAAAACAGACAAATGTTAGATTTTCCCACATCATTAGGGGATGTCTTAAAATGTCTGGTTTTGTCCAAAACCAATAGATTTTCAGTCTTCTGTCATATTCAGAAACACTGTGAATTCACCAACCAACAAATCTGTGATTTTCAAACATTTACTAGAGTATCAAAATGGTTTCAGATCAATTTTCTGTTGATCAACTAATCAATAAACAAATTGAAAGGAAGTGAAGTTTTCAGGACAACAGCTCAGGACTGTGTAAGAATGGATTCATCCTGAGGGAAAAACTGATCTATGTATGAAATCATGTGAAGCCTCAACTTGTACCTTATGTTATCTTATCTCTGAGAGATGAGAGATAGAAGAAGAGAGAAAACTCTGCAGCAACACAAACAACAAAACAACAGTGAAGCTGAAAAGCCAGACTGTGGTTGAGCTTCCTCCACAGACAATAACACAACACTGTGTCAGTGTGTCGTCAGGTGCAGGTCTGTCTCTCAGGTCCATCAGATGAACTGAACAGACCTGCGGACGAGACAGGAGACATAAACATCCAAGGCAGGAAAACACCTCTGTGATGACTGATGTGGTTTTGAGGCATCCTGTCCTAGTACATGATACCGGTGAGAACCTGCTGACCTCTGTGACTCAGACCTGATGTGTGAAGTCTGTTCTGAGGGAAGAACATTGTGCAGCTGGTAGGATCACAGCTGAGGCTGCACATTAATGAAACTAATGCAGCCAACAACTGTAAACACAGAGAGTGGCAGCATTCGTCCTCTGTATATTTGCTTGTACTCAGTGCCTGAGCCTCACAGGTAACCTCCACACTGTTACAGACACACCTCAGAGCCTCAGGGTCAGAGCTGCAGAGATATTTATCAGTCATAATATGTGGTATTCTCATCCAATCACTGAGTATAATTCTCTTTATTTGTACATGTGGTGACCAGTTAAAGTAATAAGATACTTTTTTCAATGTAGTAAGTTCAGTGTAAGGGATTACAACAACGACATTAGTTACTCAGCTGTTTCTTTGACATTTGGGGGTTTGATGGAGGTTAATGTCAATTTGATCTCTGTGCTCGATGGGCAGACTGGTCTGGGATGTGGCTGAGGGGTGGGGCAGGTGGTACGTCTTCTACCAGAAGAGGAGAGAGGCAACTCCAGCTAACACCTAGTCGTCTTACTGTTCTTGGCCACAGTTACATTAACATTCAGGGGTCACCTCTCTGTTAGAGGTGGAGGGTGTGTAGCCACACTGCTGAGGGCGGGACTTCTGGAGAGCTGTAAGCAGTCACAAGTAACACAAGTAATCTTAAGGGTTGCTGAGTAATTATTAAAGTAATACAATTCATTTTTTTACTTCAATGAGTAGTTAATTACAGTTTTGGAGTAACTTGCCTGACTCTGGTGGTGACAGTTGAACAGAGCAGAGTCTCTCTCTCTCTCTCAGGTGTTTGGTAAATCATAAACCTTTGTGTTATGATATGTTGATGAGACTCTGTTGTTTCAGAGAGTTAAACATTACTAATCTTACACTACACTTTTGTTAAATTGAACTATGTAATAAAAGTGAAAATGGAGATGGAGTGCATGATGCACATTTTTAAACAGTGCTTTTTATTTACCTGAATTGTGAGAAAAGATGGTGTTGTGGTTGAATCAGGCTCATGTCATACATTCTCATTTTCTCCCATTTCTCATTTAAATCATATTTTAATAGGAAACATCTTTGTGTTGTTGTGATCTGCATCTGTTTAATTTGCTATTGTTTACCTCAAGTCATTGCGATATTTTCTTTCTTGTGCACATTGAAATGCACATGAATAAAATGGTTTAAGGAAACGCACTTAACATTTTTTTTTCTTTACGTGTTTGTGCCTGTTATTATTTGAGGCTTCCATTTATGAAATCCTGCTCTTACTTGAAAACTAATAGTATTAACAGCATCAGGCTGTTACATGATACAGTGTAACTTATCAGACCATACCACCGCTTTTTTTTTTTTTAATCATTACATAATGTTCATACAGCATATGAAATGAACAGAATTTTATTTATAAATACAAAAAAAGCTGTGTTACTTGTTAAAATCAGAAATAGAAGACAACAAATGTATGGATGCTCCACTGTGTGTCAGGCTGAGACATAAAGAATTTAATATCTGGACTTACTGAGAATAAACTCACATTAAATCCTCAGGAAACTGAACCATGATTACAAAATAGAAAAGCAGAAACTGCAGCTGAACTTCCTTCAGAAATGTGTCTTAATACATGAGGTACAGCTTCATTTCATCACATGGGGCAGAACTGACTGACTGACAGGCCTAAAGTATGAGAACCAATCAAACCCCTGCTCTGTAGCTGAGTGAGTGAGAACCATCAGACCTGGAGACACAGCTCTCTGTAGCACACAGTCTGTGAACGCTGAGCAAGGTCTCTGCTGTATTACACTTGAGCGTAAAGTGAGCCACTGTACCAGACAGGAGAGCACAGAGTGTAGTGTAGGGGCGGGTCTGAATTAGCGTTCACTCTCATTTACTTGTCTCATTGTAGACACAGTTATTTCTAGTGTTTTCCCGCTGGTATAAGTCGCCAGCTCTAATCAGCTATATTGAATGAGATGTCATCAGCTCAGGAGATTAAAAGGCACTGAGACAAACTGAGTAAAATATAATCCGTGAAAATATTGACACGACTGTAACTGTACTGACGAGTGCATTGCAAATATATTGACCTATATTGCTTAGGCAGAATGAGTATGACACTGTATATCTAACAGCTCATGAGCTTTGTGGCTAACTAATTTACAACAGATAAACTGTGAGCATGTGTTTCATAGTGGCCGTGAGGGTTATACTGAGCAGGGAGCTGCTGTTCATTTTACTGACTCTTTCAAAAACTAAAATAAAATCAAGTTTTTCAGTGAGCAACAGACCATATCACCTAACCACTGTGAGACCTCAGAGGATTACTACAGCAAAAACAGACATGGCCCACGTGACTGCAGTCAGACGTTTTTAAGTTACACGCAAGGAGAAATTAGGGGCGTGGTTTATTATCATTAAGTAGCGTGAAAATGATCACCTCACCATGAAGACACAGATGACATATATTTATATTATATATAATATTATATTTTTCTGCTCTCCGGGAGAGGCTGGGCTGCAGGTACACAGCGCACACGCACACACACACACGGTGCAAACAGAGCGCGGCAGAGGCTGCGCCGGACACTATGAAAGAGTATTAGGGCCATTGATGAGAAAAAATATGAGAGGAGGAAGATTTTTTTTTCCATCATTCACTTCTTGAAAAATGTTGAAACGTCGGAAAAAAAAGTAAAGATAACTGAAGCTGAGTTGACGACATCACAGTTCAAATCACTTCACTCTAAGTCTTGTTTAACCAATGTTATTTTGTGATTATTATGTTTTATTGCGCACAGTGAGATCAGTCACAAACATGTGAAGGATTACTTCATGTGTAAGGGTTGTCTGATCATTTGTAGACAGAGCTTTTTCATATCTTTTGTCCTTGTAGCTGATAAATACTCAGTGCTAAATCTGGACTTATTGACTATGCCAGTGTCATTTAGATTTTCTGGATCTAATCGACTATTCGATAAGATTGTCGATAGAAACATAGTCATTAGTGGCAGCCCTAATTGAAACTCTTCATTTTGACCTCAACTACACACCTGTAAAGTTTCATGACTGTATCTTTCTGTGACACTTTTATACTGACAAATCGGTCCACAACATACTGGCTGTGCTCTGGTGTGCACTTCATGGGTGTGTGTATTGGTTCTGTAGAGGAAGACCAAGGTGAGCTGTGAAACAAAGTGTCACACTGAAATCAGCAGCTGTTCTCTTTCTGATTCTTCTAATGTTCCCCTGCAGCTCCTCTCCCCTCCCTCAGCATGGAGCAGCACAGGAATTCTCCTGCAGCTGCAGGGAGGACAGTCAGTGTCTTTCACTTTAACCGCAGCCGTCTATTAGTGTCAGTGTGTGTGATGTGGCTCCTCACACACGAGGACAGTGAAGTGAGACAGAAACAGGTTGACCCACATTCTATGGAGGCACAAAATGGAGCAGTGTGACTGCTGTCAGTGTAATTACATGATGCTGTCTGCAGCTGTGAGTCCAGTTCTCACTGATTAATGATTGTGGCTCAACATTATTCACAGCTGATTTACTAATATATATATAATCTCCTGTTTGTATTCACCAAACAATAAATGTGCTCTGACCCGACATCATAGGAGAATTCATACGATTTCTTTTAGATGTTCAACAACTACAGAGACATGAAGCAGCTTCATGGTCGGTCTACCTGCTGTGATCGGTGACAGAGATGGAACGCATGTAAAAGTTATTGCACCATCACAAGAGGAGGAGGTAATTGTAAACAGGAAAACAAAATCACACCATCAACACACAGGTTGTATTGACGCTGCCTGTACAGTTGTAAACATTGTTGTTCAGTGTTCAGGATCTACACACGAGTCATGGATCTTAATGGAGAGTGACCTGATCAGCTGTTTGAAAGGCTCATATTCCAGCTGGATGTCACCTGGTGGGACAGAGGAAATGTTCTCACACCTCAACCCACAGCTGGGACCACAGCTACATTACAACAGGTACAGCTACAACAGACTGTGGCTAATAGGCTGCCAGTTAGCTTTAGTTAGGTCGTCTAGGACAGGTTAGTTTTATTTTTTTCTTTCCCACTGAGAGAATTGAATGTAAGTTTTTATTGTAAAATGAAATTCTCCTCGGTCGACACAAACCTGATCATACAGATGCATTTTGGAGAATGCACTGCTTTACTAAACAGCACCTGATCTGTTATTATTTAATGTGTATTAGTTTTTTTCTCAGTGTTTTTTATTATTACTGCGGGATGTTGAACATATGTTTTCAGCGGCACAGATGGTCTTTCATCAACCAATCACTGTGGTTCCTGCAAGCGAGCTCATCCATGAAAACTGACATCAGCCATAGCAACAGAGTCGCACTCTTAGCTGAGGACTTTTCCTTAGTGAAAGTTGGTCTCAGCAGCTTTGTGAATAGGGCTTAGGAGAAAACTTTTAGTTAGAAACGTTTGGCGTCACTTAGGAATACTCTTAGTAGTAAGATAAAATGCTTTGTGAATACGGGCCCAGAACCAGATGGAGGCTTCATGAAGACCAGCACAGTCTCCAGACTTGAACCCCATGGAGCTAGTTTGGGATGAACTGGACACTTTCTTAACCACATTTCTTTCCATTGTAGAGAGAATGACAGAGAGAGATCAGCTGCAGGAGTCAAACATTCAGATTCAATGATTTGCTGTTTTTAAAATATCCAGTTGTTTATTTGTTCTATGGTTTAATGTCAGAAACACTAACACACTGAATGATAGAGAGAGAGAGAGAGAGAGAGAGAGAGATAGATAGAGAGAGAGAGAGAGAGAGAGAGAGAGAGAGGATGACATGCAGCAAAGGGGCACAGGTTGTACTTCTGTGGTTAGGACTAATCCTTCACAGTACATGCTCTACCAGGTGAGCCACCCGGGTGCTGCAGCAGTTTTAAACTTTTGCCTGGTAGTTTAAACTGATGATAACTGTTAAAAATATCGACATTGATTAATTCTAAATTTAATTGCCCTTTAGATAACTTAATAAACTACATGTAAGTCGTTGGTAAAAAGAGTTTTAATCTCATCACGTTTACATTTTATAAATAACGGGGTCGTAACAGTCAAACAGGCTGTGGATTTCACTCCTGCCCAGATTCAGAGGACACAACCAGAAACTCCTCTACAGCTCTTAGTATCATTATGTTGGTAACTTCTTACTTCATATGACCTCTTGGTTAATATGTCCATAAACTGGACCAATGGAAACACCTCTGCATTTGTTCATTAGCACCACATTTTCTCATGCTAGAGCCCAGTCCCATATCCCTAGATTTACTCTGTGATGTGAACTGAATATTTCTACTCAATACTTTGTGATTGTTGAGGCAAAGCTGTAAGATCACATCCAATAACCCACTGTGCAGTGTTTTAACATTCACACTCATGGACTTCCTGAATGTGGTGTAACCTGACAAACTGAATGTTCTCAGTTTGAAACTGGTGTTTTTGTGGTTATTTTGGATGCTGGATGTTTTTATATAGAATTATATGGACATACTGCAGTTTGGGAATGTTGACTGTGACATTTTACACAGACTGAATAATCATGCGTTCTACTAATGTATTCATCAATAGACTAAATCCTATGTGGCAGGAAAACATGTTACACATCATTTCCAGTAACAAGAATATTAAAGTTTTAAATGTGGGCGAGTGTGGTATTTGTAGAATATCCTAGCCACATGCTAACAACCTATAGATACTAAAGGACAAATGATTAGGTAAAAACTGACTGATTATTAGTAACTACTCTGACCCAGCCCTGCTGCATTTACCATTAACCCTGCTTTAAAAGAGAACGTCTTACATCATAAGGATTTAAAAATGTGAGAATGCCACACTGTGTTCAAAAGCAAGTATAGTATACAGTAAGTATAAAATCAAGCCTATATGGGAGCAGTGTTAGAGAGCAATGCCAATGCATGTTTCCAGCTTTAGTGCAGCACAGTGTCTGTACAGTAGAGAGGAAGTGAGGCCTGCAGCTACTTACTCGACTATGGCTTCTCGGTCAGCAATATCTCCCAGCACCATGCGCTGGATGATGCTGTTGTGTTCCTCTTCGGACAGGTTCTTGTGGGAAACCAGGGGAGTGTTGTATTTGGTGGCTGGGGATGGGTCAACCCCCTGCAGCCAGGTGTGTGTCTCGATTTCATCCAGGGATGCTCGCTGCTTGGGGTCCCTTTGAAGCATCCGGTCTATAAGACTGGAGAGGAGAGGGGAGGGGAGGGAGAGAAAGGGAGGGAGAGTGGGCACATACTTTAACTTAATCTGAGTTTTAACTTCACAGAATTCATGTAAAAATATCAGCTTTATTGATGTGTGATGGAGGGATGTGGTCTCCATCTGACCAGCTGGCCATTTGGTTCTGGTTGTTGCTGATTTATTTTGGCAGCCTGAGTAATGAGACTTGAGCATTCGTCCTGCTTTAGAGTGGGAACAGGAGTCACTTCAGAAGAAACGGGTGCTTGAAGACCCAGCAGCACCTGTTGCTGGGTTACCCATGCTGGTAAAGTGCTGGTGCTGGTTGCCCAGGTGCTAGAAAGACTCCATCTGCTCCACCGCCTGCAGCTCCAGCACTGAGGTGCGAGACCCATCAGGACCAAACTGTCACAAGTAATGAATGACCGATCAGTCTGACTGTGATAGACGTGTTTGTGTGTTTGTGTGTGTGTGTGTGTGTGTGTGTGTGTGAGACAGAGAGAAGGGGGGAGGATCAGTATGTGACTGCAACAAATAAATCAATGTGCGGGAGTGTAGTTTCCGCTGGTTTCAGTCTAGTGTCAGCTGATTCCAGCCTAGTGTCAGCTGATTTCATACTAGTGTCAGCTGGTTTCAGTCTAGTGTCAGCTGGTTTCATACTAGTGTCAGCTGGTTTCAGTCTAGTGTCAGCGGGTTTCAGTCGAGTGTCAGCTGGTTTCAGTCTACTGTCAGTCTAGTTTCAGTCTACTGTCACTCTAGTTTTAGTGTAGTGTCAGTTGGTTTCAGTCTAGTGTCAGCTGGTTTCAGTCGAGTGTCAGCTGGTTTCAGTCTAGTGTCAGCTGGTTTCAGTCTAGTGTCAGCGGGTTTCAGTCGAGTGTCAGCTGGTTTCAGTCTAGTGTCAGCTGGTTTAAGTCTAGTGTCAGCTGGTTTCAGTTTACTGTCAGCTGGTTTCAGTTTACTGTCAGTCTAGTTTCAGTGTAGTGTCAGTTGGTTTCAGTGTAGTGTCAGCTGGTTTCAATCTAGTGTCAGCTGGTTACAGTTGTTTATCTGTTCTCGTCTCTCCTCCTCTCTGTGGTCACATACACAGTATTTTAATTCAGTTGAATTAACATTAAAGCTTCTCATTTACATGTAATTCTGTTTGAACTAGTTTGAAACAGTGACTGAAACATGGCCGATTAAGACTACATGTTAACCAGCAGTCACTTCAAAGCTGCTGCTAAAATCCTGATTTTATAATCACAACGTCCTCTGACAACATCACCACACACATCAGTTAAAGGCAGAGAGTGTATTTACTGTACAATGATCACTCACAGAGAAAGTTTGGGGAGTAGTCAGTCAGTCTGTCAGTCACACACATTCATGTTTATACAAGAAATAAAACCAACAGGCCTTTAATGACAGCTAGTAGTGACATTATTTTAGACTAATAATATATACAGCATATAACATATACAGTGCATACATATATTTGGGGGTCACATAACAATCCAGTCTAGACAGACCATCTGTAGACAGCGGTGACATGTTCAGACTGAAGTCCACTCTACCCCCTTTCTGACTGTTAATGCACAAACTATGTGTAAATGCTGCTGTGGAAATTGTGACTTTACTCTGAAGGATTCAGGCCATCAGATTTGTTACTGCTGCAGCTAGAACACATTCACAAAGAGGATTTGTCAGCCAAATCTAAACCACTAGGACTTCAATATCTGGCTTCTGTGTGGGGAGATTTGTACAGAAATTTTGATTTCACTACATCTGTTATTCAGGGAATCTTAGTCTCCCACTGTAACATTACATAGGTCATGTAGAACTGATCACCTTTAGTCATCAGCAACCTAAAGAAACTCAGCCCTTAAATCTTTCTGCTCTTTACTCTTCTGCCGATGTTTTCTATGTCTTTTTCTTTAATGTGTGTGCGCAATGGGAGATGATGAGAGACAAAATACATCTTCCATATCCCTTCATGTTAGTGCCTGACTGAAGTTTTAATATATTTAACTGGTTTTTAAAATTAGTCCTTCCCCACTGAGGTTAAGATAAGTCTAGCATTAGATCTAACCTAGTGACGGTGGATTTAAATGTACTCTTCTGCAGCTGTGCCCAGTTACATCATCTGTCTGAATACTTTGCTTGAAATGAACAGCTCCAGTGTCCCAAACCTTTAAAGCTGACAGTTGTTTGCAGGAGGCTCTGTAAATCTTCCATCAGCCTCTCTGTGTGGACGCATTCAGTTCGAGGTGTAGCCAATATTTCAGACGTCTGCTGAAGCACAGCTGCTTGTTCAGGTGTAGTTTAACCTGTTGTGTTGGTGTCACACGGTGTGTGGAGCAGTAACAGATGGAAGCTCTGAATATGTGGGGTATAATGTAAAGTGACAGCCTGAGCTCAGGATGTGAAAGTACAGCTGGTCAGGTGGCAGCTTAAATTCCACACAAATGACACTGTTGAGAGCTGAGATTGCAGTTTAATAGGATTAAGTGGGATATGGATTCTAGTGATTCTACTGAAACTAACACAGGAAAAAAAGCATCACGCATCCAGACGTCAGCCATCTTTGTCAGTTGTATAATGAGGCTGAAAGCTGAGATTGTACATTCTGCAGATGAAAGATCGACAAAGAGGAAAAAGAAACGGTGTGTGTCAAGAAAACGGTGAAAATACAAATACTTAACTATTCTGACAAACCGTTTCCAGTGATGCAAAGAACCCACAGTCCTGCAGTCCGACTCAGACCACACATGAGGTTACGAAACAAACACTAAAAGCTAAATAAGCACCTTTACTGGTATAAGGCTTATCATGACATCTGCGCGCACAAGCACACACACACACGCACGCACACACATACACACACACACACACACACACACACACTGAAGCTGAGAAAACTGTGCAACCACCATCTAATTTTGGCTCCACTGAATAAATCTTTTTCCAATTCTATCAAATCCCCAAGTGGGTTTGTGGTGGAGTGTGAGCAGACTATGGGATGGAGGCTACAGGCTAACAGGCTGGGCCGAGAGTGCTCTGCTATCTGTCAGTCACACGGGGGATTAGTCAGAGCTCGCCAGGCTCCCTGAGGACTCAAACCGGCTCCAGCAGAAGCAGCAGCAGGGAGAGTCTGACTATCTGCACACAAATGCTGTACTGCTAAAAAATTACATTTAACATACATTTGATTTCTATATATTATAAAGTTAACATGTATTAAAAAATATATAACGCACAAGACAAGTCCTTGTGCATTTCAAAACGGGAGAAGAAGTGTGTTTTTTACTGACTCGGGGAAATAATATTACAAAATTGCATGTGTGAAAGCTGTTGATCAATACTATGAATTAAATTTTATTTCACTTCCTACTCTATAATCCTCAACAATACTTAAACAGTGTCAGTATTTTGACTAAAGAAGAGGCCTCACTGTGTTGCATGGAGAGCATCCTCTTTCTTTCTTCACAAACAGTCTTTTATCACTTTGCTAGTATCAAAAACAATTCTCCTGAGAAACGAACAATGAAATTTAATTTGTCATTTCTTTTAACAATGAATATGGTCAGTGCACTTTATTCTTAAACAAATGTGTGACTGTATATTTGATCTGTGTTTACACTGCTCAGAGGTAAAAACTGTCATATGTGATTTGTTGTCCAAATGCAGCTCTACGACGCGCTGATGTTTTTCAGTTTTGGATGACTTGTAGTTTATGACAAACGGCTTCATCAGGCTCCAGATACAGGGAGCTGACAGTCAGTGTTTGTATTGTTTCATGTGAATATTGATAATAGTATAAAAAGGTGAAAAAAATACCACCTTAAGGCTTTTTACATATCAGAGTATCACAACACATGAAAAAATGATCAACTGTCCAATCAAAAATATGTTGTCACTTCAATAAAGTTTCGAACCACAAAATGACACAATGAGTACCACTTCTGAGGCTACGTCCATACTACCATCACTATCCTCCATATCAGAAACAATCTCCATCCACCCTAACACACCTGAAAACACATATCACATGACAATTTACCAACACTGGGCATGTGTGTGTTGCTGGACAGGAACCAGTCTCAAGTTGGTTAGTTGCACAAAATACTACAAACGAGGAACAGCAAAGACAGATGTAGCATTAAAATGCTGAATTCAACTGAACAACAGCTGCTAGCAAAGACAACAAGGACGGTAACACTTCTAATTCATTATCCATGTTCTATTTACCACTGGTAATCAACGCTGACAGGACCCAATCAAGAGGAGAGGCGAGTGTCTGTGTCACTGTTTCCAAAGGTCTCAGTTTCTGTCCATCCAGACTACAACACAACCCCAGAGTTTTTCTGAAAGTTAACTTAAGAAAGTTAAGTTTGGAGTAATGTTCATTTCAGTTCAATTTTATTTCAGTCCTTATTAATATTTATACATAGTCAATACACATAGAAAAACACACCAATATTGGCTGAAAAGGTGTAGGCTGAGGCTATAGCTTATTACACCTCCCCTCGCTACATAACGTTACATGAATCGGCGAGCCTCTCACTACAGGCCAGCGTATAGTCACCCAAAACAGGAACGAAGAGAAGCAGAAACAGAATGAACTTTTCACCACTAAGATTGACACTGACCTATGTACAAACAAAACACTCAACAAGAGGCAAGACTAGGGGTTCCAGCGTGTCACATGTACAAAGACCAACAGAGAAAATGAGAAAAAAAGTAAATAAAAAAAACATTTCACTGCTACATTTAGGATGGCTGATCTCAGTTTTGTATTTATTTATCACCCTATTTTTAAATATTTTTGTGAACTACACATTCTTATTTCATAAATCACAACTCATCCACATGTTTTCCCATTTGACAGATATGCAGTTTCTTTAATATTGGTCCTTACCCTTGTTTTTTTAAATGTACTTATTCCCCTCAGTTCATACAGACTCTCTTTGATCTCAAACAGCCTCTGAATCCAGTTTGGGAGTAAGTGATTTTGTGCTTTATCCGTGCAGTTTTAAAGTCGACCAGATCATGAAATTTTAAAGCATATGAATGAATATGCTTTAAAAGCCAGGCGTCAACGCAGCAAAAGAGATGTGGTTTATGTAGTAGTGTGTATGTAGCCTGAGAGGAGCCACACTGATATCAGCCATGCTATGAAGCTGATTTGTCAGTGGACAGAGGAGACCAGACCCACTGACCCACTGTCAGAGGATGGGTCAGAGGGTCTGCATGTTTGCTGAGGTTTTTTATATAGATATATAAAATCATAAAAACCAACAGCTGTTTGACTTTTTAAACCATTAATAGTCAAACACCCTTCATTACCAGCTACTGGCTCCAGCATCTGTGGCCCTTACTGGACTGTAGGCATTTATTAATTAGAGCATGTGCTTATTAGTATCTGAGTGTAGTTTATATGAGACCAAAACAGTCAGGAGATCTGATGTTCTGCTGTCATGTAGCTGTTCTGTTATAATTGGCTGAACCGTTCTTATTGCAGACACATAACACACTGAGTCTTCAAAGCAACAGAAAACCAACCACTGTTACACAACAAGCAGCAAAGGAAGCTTGAACTCTCAGCATATGTGCTGCTATAACCACAACTCGCCTCTCCTACAAATGGATGCCTTGTCTCATCCCTCTCTCTCCCCTGGGACCTATAGAGCCGGAGCTTGAATAGAAGCTGAAGCCACATGAGGCTGTCTGCTCGTATTCTCTCCACTATAGGTTGCACAAACTCATACTGGTGTATAAAAGCTAGTCCACACATTCTCAGAGGAAGGTGCATGTGTGTGAGATCCCATCAACCCACGAGCTGGAGAACATGTCAGTGTGTGAAAGGAACTGAGAGAGAAGAATTAGCATCAGAATAGTCCTGATGTTCTCAGTCAAACAATGGCATCAACAGGAAATGAACTGACGCTCCTGCTGATGTGTGTGAAGTAATTAGACAAAAGGAGGTTGAGGGTGTGTGGGTGGGTGTGTGTGTGTGTGTGTGTGTGTGTGTGCAGCCCATGCGGTTTGTACAGTAAGGACAGGAAACAGAGGAACACAGTGTTCTGCATGGTTGTGATTGGCCCAAACACAGTCGACACCAACACAATTACCATGTCACGCTGAGAGAAGAACAGGATCTACACTGGGTTTGTTTGTCTGTATGTTGATGGGGGTTACAGTGGCTGTGGGGGGGGGGCTGAGGGGGTATAAAACAAAAATATTGTTTCAAGTAATCGTTGATTTTAATTTCTACAATGACAAAAAACAAACAAAACTCAGAAGGGGGGAGCAGGGCTGAGAAAAGGAGCTGGTGAATAATTAATTAAATGAGACGTGAAAATGCATTTCGATGAGTCAACAGGGAATAGAGAGCAGAGAGGCTCACACACACACACACACACACACACACACACACACACACACACACACACACACACACACAGGAATGAAAACACAGAGAAGAATATGGAAGACTGTGGATCCAGTGACATGGCACACAGAGCAGACTACAACACTGTGGACTGTGGTACAGACTCAGCAAACCGTGACCTTAACTAGACCAAAGTCTAAATCTGAGTCCAGAAAGAACCAGAACAACCGGTCAAAAACAGTCAAAGGTACACTAGAGTCCAGAACCCTGTCCCCCCACCTCTCCCTCTCCCCTCACCTCGGACTCCTTTTTTCTTCTGTATAATATAAACAAAGGTCAAATACAAAGCACTCAGCTGATTAGCACAACAGCTCACCTCAGCCAGTGTTCAGCTGCTTGCCTAACTTTGGTTACACTCAGTGTAGATGGTGCCTCCAGTTCCATCTGCCAACCTTTAAACACCCACAGCTCTAAATACTGTGAAATGTCACCATCATTTAATGGTAGGTGTGAAAATGTCATACAGGTGTCAACAGATTAATGACTTGGCAACTGTATACTGGCTTAATCAGTGAGACTGTATGTTCCAGACTGTGTCTTGAAGTAAAAACTGTAAATAAGAGAAAAGAGACAGGAGTGACTTTGTGAGGTACAATCAGACTCAGAAACTGCAGTCTACTTTGCTTTGCTCTACAACAGTTTCAAGTCCCCCCAGAATAGTCAGGTTGGTGTTACTGACAGTAAAGCAGTTATCTGTACATCTACAGGTAGACTACAAACAGGAACTGATAATACTGAATACAACATACTTTTAATGATGCCACATTGCTAACATGTAAACAAACAGGCAAAAAAAAGTTGTAGCCCACAGTGTAACTCACTGACAAATATACTTCCTGTTTACATCAGACGCTGTAGTTTCAAAACTGAGAGCAAGATCATCCCCCAAACTGAAGTGAGACAAATAATATAAAGGATGTGAGGTGAGCAGGGGTGGGGGCACAGTGTCAGAAACTCCTGTTTTACACTGTAATGGTGTGAGAGATTCTTCCAATATTGCATCAGCAGCTTTGAAGCTGCTGGTTGTTCCTGCTGTGTCACCAATAACTGACCAGAGAGAGGAGAGAGCCATGCTCCTGTTTCCCTCTGAGACACACTGAGTATCTCTGTGTTATGACTCCTGTTCTCCACCAGTCTGTTGACCTCTATTTCACAGAGAAGCTCTGCTTTTCCAATTAGCCATGAGTCACAGAGAGCAGACATAAAAGAAACAACATTTGTTCCTCCACAGAGCTTACACTATCCTCTCTATATATTCAACACATTGAACATATAAGCATTAAAACAGTTTCTAAACAGTTCTTTTCACCTGTATCAGCAGCTCCACACAGAAGTGAATTTCTTAGTGGAACTACTGACTACTGGAACTACTATCCACTTTATTAATCAGAGAACTACCACCGCTTGCTCAACCAAAGTCAATGAGGTACTGACAATTCCTTTGGTTTTTTACTTCTCCTCTCTGGGTTTGTCCTGGTTTAGATCAGGGCTTCAGTGAAGTGAAACGGGCGAGGAAAAAATGTCAGAATAGGAAAATAAAAAAGTTAAGCTTCATCTAGAACACTGTCGTCAGTGACACCCTTTGTGGCTAGATACAAACATTTATGGTTGCAAGCCATTAAACAAACGGACTGGACTGATGACGTCTCCACCGTTAACAATAAATTAATAACAGCAGCAACCACAAAGCTGACACTCTCAGAAAGCTATTATATAATAGTAAACACCACTGACCAACGTCAGCGTGTAAGCAGAAGCAGGTTGTAAACAAACCAAACGGAATGAATGAATATGTTATTATGTCTGTCATATGATTTACACTATGACTGAGCACAAACTTAGCTCATCCTTTGGACCACATAATATCAGCTACAACGTAATGACTGAGGATCTTATACAGGAGGCATCCGTGACCCAGAGAGTCCAGACCTCATTGTTCACTGATTCACTTATTTAACCCTTCCTCTGCTGCCGTACCATTAAAATAATTGGAGAACCTGGAGAACACCTGACACCACTGTCACTTTCTGCCACCATATATATTAGCTGGAGCACTGTGTGATATGTGTGATAGTGTGATATGGCTGGATAATTCAGCAGTGACTGATGTGGTTAAAACATAAGCCTGCAGCTCTTCTGCTCTGAACTCAGCCCATCAGATTGCTCACAACTGCTTCAGTTTAGCACTTCAATCTAGTCACATCTCTTCTTCAACTCAGAGGAGATAAGCATTTATTTCCTGTGACTAAAAATAATCTGATGCCACTGCTTATGCCAACGAAACCCACTCATTACTGTTGTGTCAATTCAAAAACATATGGGTGTTAGACTGAGTGAAAAGTTTTGGTTTTCACCTCTTACAGTTTGTCTAATGTACAACTGTTTGACTATCTATAAAAACAGGTCTTCTGGGGGTGTTGACAACAAATTAAATGCTGTAATTTGCAGAAAAATATTAAGAGAACTAGAATCCCCGCCTCGTGGTTGTATCCCACCGCCAACCAGTGAAGTTGCAGGAAATTTTCTGTTCCTGAGTTACAGTTGAGGTTGAGTTATGTCCATCTCTTTATACGACTTGAAATGCTTCTTCATACAAATTCAACCCAGCAACACAGTTTAGCTTCAGCTTGGGCAGAAACAGAGTCTAGTGAACTGAAGAGTTTTTGCAGAACATTATGATGTCACAGCGAAGTTGACCTTTGACCAATTGGATATAAAATGTCATCACTTCCTTTTAGACATTTAAGTTATGGTCAAAAATAGGGCTGGGCAATAACCTGAATTTTATTTTGGATTACGATTTTGGCTTCCGATTATAAAAACAAGATAATCGAGAGAAAACTATTATTGTGCCGCATTCTGTTTCACAACAAATTACATCTCCCCCACAAAAGGCATCTGACATTTTCGGTTCCGCTCTCGGTACTGAAGAAATTAGGGAAAAAGATTTCGTATTTGTTATTACAACATAAAAGTTCTCTTTCACATTCACCAACTGTCTGATTAAGACATTCATCTATGATGCATTTCGTGGTTCCCTACGCAGAAGTTCATCTGCATCTCTCTCTCTGACCCTGTGCTTGAGGGGCGGGGCAGCGCTCTCACACTCATTGGTGCACTGTGCAGCACGCGCATACACGCGCACACACACACACACACACACACACACACACACACACACACACACACACACACACACACACACACACAAAGTCAATGAGAAATCGTGTTGAATAATCATGATCTCAATATTGATCAAAATAATCGGGATTATGATTTTTGCCATAATCAAGCAGCCCTAGTCAAAAACATGTTTTGTGAGGTCACAGTGACTTTGACCTTTGAGCAACAGAATCTAAGGCGTTCCTGAGACTGCCAGACAGACGGAGAGATGGACAACCTGAAAACATCACACCTCCACCACGCCTGTCGCCAGCACAGAGGCACAATAAGGACATGATTTATATGTAATCAACAGAGCCTCATTAACCTGAAGAATAAAAAATGTGAACAACATATTGGGGGGAGTTAAAAAAAAAGAAAAAAGAAGAAGCTCTTCTCTTGGTTAATCTTGGCCACATTTGTTGGAAAAGTGATGCATTGATTCCGCTTCAGAAGCTCCCTCAGTATATGAGAGAATTAATTAGTACAAAATTAAGATTGTGATCTACTAATACACATGGTTAATTATGCAGCTGCTAATTTATTTGCCTAATTCATCTTGAGAGTGGAGCATGTGTTGCTGTGTGCAGTTGGACTGTGCTGCTCTGCAGCTGGGCTCAAACTGCTTGAAGGGTTTTAGTCTGTGCCAGCTTCTGCAGGGCCTGGAATAAATCAGAGAGACTGCTGCTGTTGCACAGCAGCCCAGAGTACCAGAGCACCACCACACTCTCTACTAGCATGTTCAGAGAGGGTGCAGCTCACAGCGTGACACTGTATGATCCTGTAGAGCTGGTTCAAGCTTCACAGGACGGCGTATTACATCAGTGTTGTCAAGAAAGTCAGAGAGTTATTCCAGAAATTTACAAATAATTACACTGAAACAAAACTTTCCACCTGACTGAAAAATATGAGTATCTCAAGTGAATAGAAATGTTGGCTTACAGTTAACCAAGTAAATTATATTCAACTGTGTGTTGAATTTCAGATGTATTTTTTCTTACTAGGCAACAATGTGAAACAACTGCAAAACAAAAACTGTTTTTTTGTGTGAAAAAAATGTTTTTTTTCTTCTCCTTGTTTAACAAGGAGACCGATTCAGTTGTTGTGATAATTTTATCCTGTTATTTTTTATTTTGTGAGCTGAGGTGGTAATGAAGTTAAACAATGATTAATAGAAGCTTGCTAATGGTAACATAAGTGCACATATACATAGTCATATAAAGTAAATAATTATACTGTATAAAACGGAATAGTTTAAAATAAATTAAATTGGGGTTTGTTGAACACCAAACATTGACAGAGTTAATATATCATCCACAGAGAATGGCCTGGTGCATTTACATATAAATGATAAACTGCTGTGAGAATATTATGCGATATGTGTTTTAAAAGAACATGGAAACAGGGCTGAGCAGGATTCAAGACTGAAATAACTGTTTAAAAAAAGTGATTGTGTTAAAAATAGGGCTGAACAGTACAGAACAAAAAAAATCATTTGCGATTATTTTGACAGATATTACGATACTGGTAATTTTTTTATTTCATATTCACTGAAAAAAATATATAAAAATGACGATGATGTGATTTTTGCTGGGTGTTCCTTTACATCTGGAGAATATGATTTATAGGCCGGGGCTCTTCTATAGCTTCATTTATGGTCTGTTGGGACACATTTTATATTCATCAAAAAAACTGCAGCTCCTGTGATTTGGATATTGCACTCGGCCATATTGTGTAATATTTCTATTAATTGTTCACCCCTGGTTAAAACATGTTTTACAGACAAGGTGACACAATAGCAGCTGCACAACGGTGACCTGCTCTCTAACAACCTCACTGCAGTATGGTTAAAGGTCAATGACCCTGACTACAGACAGCAGGTGAGCTTAATTGGATTGGCTGTTCTCCAAACCACATATACAGAAGTCAACTGTAAGAGAGACACAGACAGAAAACGACAGAACAATCCTGGCAACCATCACTGGGGATACTAAGTTCGTTTTTCCATCGCATGGTACCAACTCAACTCAACTACTAACTCTTGGTACAAGCTGCTTCCTTTTCCGGTGCAGATAGTACACCCTTAATGTGGCGACCAGTTACTGTGGTCATTGTTACTGAAGTGCCAACACACAAAGCTAGCGTGACGTCATCTTCAACGTAACACACACATGTACAATGGAGGATATATGAGGGAAACCAAACAGAGAAACGTCTGCTCCTCCTCATTGACCACACTGTGGTTTAGTGGGATGCCGTACCAAAAGTGTAACAATAAGTGAGAGAGATGTACCAGGCTACAGTGAGTGGTGGACAATCGCTTGGTTTGTTCAAAACGCTGTGTTGCACAATAATGATGCAGCTCAGATTTTTTTCATCAACCGGAGGAGCTCAGTGATCCTCGTGTGTGAGTGCCGTGAATGTTCCACTCACTCTTTGCAGGCGCTGGAGACGTGGGCCGGTACGGTGTATTTACAGTCCATGATCATGGTGAGCGTCTCGCTGTCGTTAGCTTCCTGGAAGGGCGGCTGGCCACACACCAACATGAACAGGATCACACCCAGACTCCAGATATCTGAGGAGGAGGGAGGCACAGAGAAGCAGTGTGAATACATGTATACTGATTGTTAATTACAGCAAATCATGTGTGAATATGACAAAAAACAACCACACGCTGAGTTTAGAACAAACACTAGCACCGATAAAGCCTATAAAATCATTTGTTTTAAGATGGATAGATTACTGAGTTAATTCTACACAATATGAAACCTTGTCGTCTTAATACAGATCATCACTTTTTAAATTTATAGGACAAAAACAATTCTATGACATCGTTATATTTGATGATACTGCATCAATTATTAATAGTTTAACACGCAAAGATTCATGGCAGAGAGTGCTTGACAATGTGTTGTGTACTTGACTCTTCCTCCACTAAAAACGTAAACTGAGACAGGAAGTAGTGTAAGGCTGCACCGCTAACATTAGCATTAGCAAACCTGGTTGAACAGTAACATTACCACCGATGGCTGAATCTGAAAGAGTTAGTGCGGCTAAACTTTGGACTCATTTTGGTTTCTACAGTAAAGAAAACACTAAGGAGATCGACAAGAGCCGTGCTGTTTACAAAATGTACCAAAGTCAAATACTCTGGGGACCCTGGGGATCTTCATTGAAGGTAGCGTTTGAGCACATTTCACATTTTGTAACCTCGAGGAGAAGAAGCAGCTCAATAAGACCCATGTTATCTGCAGCTTTATATACATTTTTAAGATCTGGTCATCATTGTGGCGTATGTCATGTAGAGAGCTAATAAAAAAAAAAAAATGAAATGGGCAAAGAAAACATTCCACCTTAAAATTGTCCAGTAGCTGCCGAGAGCCTCTGAGTTGCTCAGAGGATTTCATCATGTGATCTTAGTTAACTGATCTATGTAATCTTGTCACCATAGGAACAGTGGTTACATAACCTTTGCAACGAACCGCAACTTAACGGTACGCATGCTTGCATGTGCACATGTCATTGTTGCACTCCAGTACTTAAACAAATAGCACTACACCTCTGACCATCATACATATATGAAATATATAATGTTATATACTATATGACATATTACCATTGATTTTGATTCAAATCATGAGATTTTCTGAATGGTGCACCCCTACTGAGAGCAAACCGCTCTGATGTACAGTTAACAAAACAGCTGTACATCAGAGTGGACAAGTGGATCCTTCTCAACTCACTGTGCAACCACAAGTTCATACACTGAAGTTACCACAGACCTCTACTAATGCAGCCAAAATACCTCAGTCAGTTCTTTATTCTTTCAGTGGCAAAGATATGTGCTCTCAGTGTTGTTGCGTGGAGCCTTGTTTCATCATCATACCCTCCCAACAACACGTCACTGACATCCTGTGTCCAGGATGTACAGGCAGGTAAAAACAGAAATGGTGGATAAGACAGAGTTTGACATGAAGTCCATGTAAAAGATGCCACGGGATCCAAACAAGGAGACAATGAAGGGAAGTCACTGAGAGAGTCTGGTAAACAACATGGATGGAGGGAAGTGTGCAGTGAATGTCAGGTCTTTCCTGTCCCCATCTCATTTGTCCCATGTGATTGTAACCACTCCTGTGCTCTCACAGCTGTCTCTACACTGGTCGACTGTTTGCCTGCGTAATGCGCCTGTTTCATTGAAACCCCAAAACAAGTTCTCATACATGGTGCTATCATGCAAAAGTGTGTGTGTGTGCTGACAGTATAATGCATGTCAAGTCAGTTCATCTGTCTTAGTGGTTGTTCAAGTGTGAGTATGCGCTGTTGCTAGTTGCACCGTGAGAAAGCAAACTGTCGGCATTCAGAAGCACTGGGCCATTCAGACTTTATGCAACCATGATCAACAACAATGCATGCGCACGCACGCATGCCTCGCTCCAGCAGTGTGAACAGTGGTAACAGAGCTAACAGGAGGAGGGTGGGAAACAGACTCCAGCATGCAGCTAGGACAGTGACTCACAGACACAAACACACAGGCACAAACACAGAGGCAGACAATTGACCAAGTGCATTAAACATATTCTAGTCTTACTTCTAAACAAAGACCAGATCTATCTCCTCACTAACTCTTTTGCATCTCATATACAAACATGTGTAAACGAACTCGGACTCCTCCCTCCTCTCTCCTGTCTGACAGAGGAGCAGAGCCAATTCACTCAGGCTGGAGGAAAAAAAAGACATCACGGCGGCTCCAGTCAAATATTGGCAGCTCTGAGGTAATTACCATGATGAGAGTTTTTAAGTAACTTTCTAATTAAGCACAAATGCTCAGATGCCCTCGGTACTTAATGGGTTGGCAGACTAAAGCCGTGATGAAGCAAAGGAAAAAATGCCAGATATGAAAAAAAAAAAAAATCCAACTCTGTAAACGACTTTTTTTTAATGTATAATTTTTTTTCCACCGATGCTTTTAGCTCTAGGCTTGAGTCAGCTATCTGTTAACAGTGATGCATTATGGGTTGGACATACTGTATCTTCAGATCCAGCTGAGCATTCATACAGACAGTGAAAAAAATAAACAGGACTTGAGCTCATGGTGCTCGAGGGAAAAGCTCACCTGACTATGTGATCTGTTTGGTTTGGATTTTAACACCCTCCATCAGATTCAATGTCAGGGACACCTGTATCCGTGTGGCCACATGACTACGGCTCTCTCTGAGAGGCTCTCTTCTCCTGTCTGTCAAAGCCAGCAGGGTCATGGTCTCAGATTGTCCCTGAGGCCTGTTTTATACCAATCCACTTACCCATGTTCACTCAGCAGTAATAAAATAAGAGGACAATATAAACAGTGGACACAGTGTGCATAGAGAAGAAGCTGCAGCTGCCAGTGGTCCAGTTACAGTCTGCTTTATGAGAGCATCCACAGCACAGCCCAGGCTACAGAGCAGTTTAGAGGATAAACTGCTGCAGATGGCGTTTGTTCCCAGAGAAGGAAAAAATGAAAGGTATTAGCAAAACTGAGCCACTGCTAAAGCTGAACAAATGGGGTGTTACAGGGACAACAGAAGCAAATGATGGTTTAGTCTAAATGCATCAGAACAAAGCATCAGAGAAAGAGATGATAAACATCATGTATCTCTACAAGCACCAATGAAGTGTTCTACGTGCTCTTCGTGATCAGCGTTTCCACGTCTATAATATTTTCGACACCCTGACCAGCTCTGCTCCAGCTCTGTACCGAGGTCTCCTCTGATGAATCATTAACAGACATGGATGTAGAGAGAGGTTGGCTCAGCATTACTTCAGTGTAGCAGCTTGTTGCTTATTGTACCAATTAGGTTTCCTGGATGTGTTGACAAATATAGGATCAGGTCAACCTCTGTTCTCGCACTGAGGGAGGCTGCACATAGCTGAGTGCGTTTTTCCACCTGGGACAGTTTCACCACAAACCTCATGAATCATGGACTGGATGTTCTGGCTGAGAGCTCGGTACAGACCATCAAAATGTGGACTACACCTCTTGAATCCTGCTCAGCCCTGTATGTTGTACTCCGTCCAACAAGCTGGCACCAACCACTGTGAGAAACACACCTCTCACTCTGACCAAACTGTTAGTGGCGGAGTTGCATCATGGGTTATTAAGTTGCTAGGTTTTGACAAGGAAGAAGATGAGGTGGAATGAAATAGACAATACAGCTGGTTGTGTTGCTTTGAGTTTGATTCTTTTTACTTAATTTTCCATCATGAGTCCAACAATGTTATAGGAGTGTAATGCCAAATCCATACAATGCTCTGGCTACAGATGTAGCTATATTATAGTATAATGGGAGTGATGACCAAGTTACCATTATAAAATACCACTGTCTCAAAAAACGAAAGGCAGTAACAGAGAAGCAAATGTTAATAACAAACAGTCAAACTTTGGGCCCCTTCCTCTCTCTAAAAGGACTCCAGCACCACAAGTGTTTGAGTCTACTGTAAGGGGAAGGAAAGCCAGACAATCTCACGTAGGCTGCTCTGTAGGAAACACGTTAGAGAAACTAAACTACCCACTATCAGCTCTGACACAGACCTTACAAAACAACTCATCTATATCAAATATCTTCACCAATGACAACTTCAACATCTGCATTTCCTGAGAATGAGATTGCTGCATCTGCTGCCGTTGTTTCCAGTTATTGAAATATACAGATATAAAAGTCTTAGTCAAATAAAACATCAAAAACTGGCCACATGGTGACGCTATTGCAACAACCTTTTACTATGACTACAGAAAGTTGAACTGCGCTGACAATACCCATAAAACTTTGTTAGCAAGTCATGAAAACATCATTACATGACATCTCAAATGGCATGGGGCAGTGCTCTGGGTCATACAAACATGGTATGTACCAAACTTGGTAAAGCTCAGATGAAAGATGGAGGATAGGGAGTCAAAAGTATCTCTAGCAAAAACGTTTGTATAAAGCAAATGGCCTATGTAAAGATATCAGCCAACACATTTTGCAATGTTTGTTAGCTACCATTTCTGATTGTGTGAAGCACTGAAGTATGGGGAGGCTGTTCACCAAAATTTTTTTTTTTTTTGTTGTTTGTTTTTTTTTTAAATGCATGGATCGAAACAGGAACTTCTAAAGCTGCACTGAAACAAATGTAGACAGGAGCCAAAAGGAAAAAATATAGTAAGTGTTTTCCAGAGAAGTTAATCAAGCTACAGTCTGACACGCCCACAACTCATCTGTCTTCCAGATGTGATGCTTAATTCAGCCAGCATGTTCAACCACAGCTGGCAATACAGCAAAACAACTTCATCTGGTGTCTTTCAGACAAAGCTGTACAAAGCTGCTGTTCAGGGTTTTAAGTCATAAATTCAAATCGTTTAGGCTCATTCATCAGGTCTTTATTTTCCAAAAAACCTCCTGCCCAGATGTTGTTATAGTACGAAGACATGGTAAACCTGGTCTGGAATTCATGTAGTGGGACAGAGCTCTGAGACTGATCAGAGTGACAGGTTGATATGTTTATATTTTTATATAACTCACCTGTTTACATCATTATTATTATTATTATTATTATTATTATTAAGGCTTAAAGTTCTGTATAATTGAAGGCATGACCTCTTTGAGTGACAGGTGGGTGAGCGTATGTTTGTCACAAACTCTTTGTCCATTTTTGGATTACCCGGGAATTAGGTCAGGCACTGCCAAGAAGGCGAAAGCAGTGCAGCTCACTCTGAGCTTCAAAACCGCTCTTCAGACACCTGTGGGTGACATCACGGAGGCAACATCCATTTTTATTTACAGTCTATGGTTTGCAACAAGGAAAGGGAACTGTTTCAAACCAGTAACAGCCCTGAATCAAAAAACAAAGGCAAAGGCTTCTTCATTCATTTCAAAGAAAAATGAAAAAGAAAGGCCTGTAGTGTGGAGTGCACCTCAGAGCGTTATGATAATGTCTTGTCAGGTAAAGAGGAGAAAACTTATCGCTGCAGTCATTAACTCTGCAGAGTGATTAGATCAGCATCAAGTGGCTAAACTGAGCAGATTATTGTTTTAATTTCAGTGGTTTCTCAGAGATTCAGACCTTTACAGTATCACAGTGTGGGGTCATCATAGATATTTAACAGATGCTCAAATATAATCACATATGTCATTTGTTAAAAAGTGTACATGCTACAGAGAATATTACTTTTATTTAGTCTTAACAGTTTCACAGTTGACCGAGGCACAACTGAGGAAAGTGAAACGCTAAAAACACAGGTAAAGGACAGTCCCACAGTATCACTGTACTATACTGAACTACACTGAGTTTATACTGAGTTAGAGGGTGTTCCTTTATATAATTTACAGTGTCTGTAGCACAACAATGCTTCAGTTATGGTCTGATGTGACACATTTTCCTATTATCAAAAACATTGCAGCTCCTGTGATTTGGATATTTTGCACTTGGTCATATTGTGATTTCGATAACATTTCAATTAATTGTCTAGCCCTAGTTACCATGATATATGATACATGTCCCTGCGATTAAAGATTTTGGCCACATCACCCACCCCTACACTGGCTTTCACCTAATGTTGTGTTCACTTATTGACATAATATGATGATAAAACTACATTGGGGTTTTGCTATATACCGTGACCTTGACCTTTGACCACCAAAATCTAATCAGTTCATCCTTGAGTCCTAGTGAATGTCTGTGCCAAATTTGAAGAAATTCCATCAAGGTGTTACTAAGAATGGGACAGATGGACTGAGAACCCGAAAACAATACGCTGTCTTTTGCATCTCATATGAAAATTGGCTCCACACCAAAACTCTAGATGATGTGCCGCAGCAGCGAGGCATGAGTGGCGCCTCAGACACGTCTCACTCAGGCTGTGGCCCCTCCAGCCTGTTAACATGGACGCCGAAATGAAAACCCAAGAGGTTCCACGACCGTCACACACAGGTGAGGTAGAAGTGTGTCCACAGAAAGACACCACAGTCACATTAATGGACAGCAGCTCTAGAGGCTGTCACCAGCATGTACAACACTGTCAACCTGAAGGACACTCAAACATTCTCTTAAACCCTTCACTCACACACACACGCTCATTACATCAACATAAATGGTGCTGTCACTGGCAGACAGAGTGAAGACGACACTGTGACAGCTGTGGATCTCCTAAAAGGCCTCTCTCTCTGTCAGATGCAAACCTGCTGAAGCTCCGTGTATGACATTCTACACTAAAGTCATACACTACACGTCTATAGAAACATATCTAATGCAGATGTTTCCACACAGATGCACTGCATGGTACAATGAAGCAGCTAATATCCCATCATGCCCTGTGGCAGGTATAGAAGCGCTGAGCAGGCCAGGCTGATTCTAATTTTGTATCAAGAGAAAAACATCTACGTGACTTCAAAGAGGGTTCATTTTTGGAGATTCAATCACAGAGTTCATCAACTGTCTGGAGTTTCCATAGTAGCAGAGACTGAAGCGGCATCTGCATTTCGCTCTAAGTTTAGCTCTGAGTCACCAATAAGTCGTCCACAGTTACACACAGAGGGATGTTACAGTAGAGCTGCAGTGATAAACCCTCATTACAGAGATGAATCTACATCTGAGACCACATCAACCCACGTGACACAGTTACTGGAAATGACTGTAAGTGCGCCGTCCCCTCTGTCAGCTTTCTCTGATGACATGTTAGACAGTGCTCTCCACCATCATCATCTAAACACCACATGAGGGAATATGTTTATGAAAAATGGTTCATCCTCCAGTAGATATCAAAGACTTGGAGAATCAACATGGTGTATGTACATATATGTATATTTTTATGCATTGCAGTGCTGGCACGTGATTGGATAATTGCATGAATAAACAGGTCTACAGGTGTTCCTAACAAAGTGCTCAGTGACAATATCTATGTAACATACAAGCCAACAAACCTAAATAAAAAGAGCCAGAGGGAACATGAGTGGGTGAGAGAGAAACTTTTTTTGGACCAGTTTCATCTGACTGAAAGGCACCAACAGAAACACACACACACACACACACACACACACACACTCAGGAAGTGGTAGAAGACCAGATGACAAACAAACTGCAGTGGCTTCAGGTACTTAAGGCTTCCTCCTCACAGCCAACACCTTGGTGCTGCCCGATTTGCAGCAGTCCGCTATGAACAAGTCAAACACAGCTAGGATCCACACTCACTGTCAAATACAGGGTTTGAGTGTCAATAATATTTTCGTCCTTTAACTGATAGAAGGACTGAATCTCACTCAAGCACTTGTCTGAGGGGAAGCAACAAGTCTTTCCTTCAAACCATCAGGGTTGTGTGGAGCATTAAAAGCTCGTCAAATTACAGATTCTGAGTCCAAATTGTACTTACAGGATGTTGACAAATAAATTCAACAGAACATCATCTCACTATATTCCATTCTATGGAATCAGTGGTTGAATATATCACAGAGGAAATTTACTTTCCAGGACTCGACATCACAAACATTTCACTCATGTGATTGTGCCGTTTCTGTTGTAAAAAAATTCCATGACGCATTGTCATTACAAAGGGCCCTCTACACACCCCTGTGTCCACACCTGTAGACTTGATGTGGATCAGCTTAGAGGGGCTGTGGACCGCTGGCTGAGCTCAAAATGGTCCAGAAGACCTGCTCACGAAAGCTGCTGGACCAGTGAGATCCTTCAGTCTTTTCCATACGGAGGTTCTACGTGGGCGGCCCACACATGTGGATGAAATGACTCAGTTTCATCTGAGCTCAATCTGACATTAGAATCTTATTTCAATCTTATTTCAAACTACCTACATTTGGACATCATGGATGAGTTGGGTGCACTTAAATGTGGACTAGAGGTTTCTCTATAGCTAACATCTACCACCAGCCTGCATGTGAGGTGTTTAGGGGACATCTGTAAATTGTAGCTACAAAATTAACTGTGTTATGTTACAGTCTCCCGCTATAAACTGTTTGAGGCTCTGTAAGCACATTGGTCACAACTCGCACCACCCACAAGTAAATTCTCCACCTGTGGGAAACAGGTCTTTTTGTCTAAATCGGATGAGCAGAACTAAGATTTATACCGTTTATACAGTTTAAAGCAGTTCAACATAATTACATATTTATGAAATAAATACAGGTTGAAGCAGAAATAATTAAAAACCTAGTGTATTGAAATGAATTATTTCACTCTGCCTCTAAAGTGTGACAGCAGCCTTGAAACCTGGGGGCATTACATAATTAGACTGTACAGCATGGTAATTCTTTACATCCTGTTGAGAACCTCTGACATGTTTTATTCACTCTCATTCTCTGTCCCTTCTTTTTGCCATGATGTTAGCCTGTAGTAGCATCAGAAGTGAGTTGGTAATAAATAGATCAACTGATCATGTTGACATCTAAAGACTGCTGCAGGCGCTGGACGACAAGTGACATCTCAGACAGAATGCAGGTTATCAGACCTGACTCTGGACATTGAGGATGGAAGGAATAAATAGAGCAGACAGACATCCCACAGCTCTCTCACTCTGTTAGCAAGCACAAACACTCACTGAGGCCGGAACAGCTTCCAGCAGGTGAAAAATAATCGTGCCACAACTTTTTTTGTGGAGAGTTGTGTGGGATTTTTTTTCCTGTGCCATCCCAAATGTTAATTGTATCACTGGGGCATATTCCTTCTGCTCGTCCTGCCAGTGAGAGAAACAGCAACAGATGTTGAAAGAACTGTGGCACACAGGAACCGCCAGGACTCACTGATGCAGACAGTGATCACTGATCAGAGAGGGAGGGTGTGTTTTGGCACAAATGAAAGAACATAAAATAATATAACATGTATGTGTGTGTAGGATCTGCGCTCATGTGTTAGTGAGTGAGGGTGAGTGAGACTGATAGAGGAAGTAAAGGAGGAATCCGCTGTCTCTCAGTGAGGACCAGAGCTGTTGTTTCTGAATATGGATGAGAGCCAGAGCCCCAGAATAAAGTGCAGCTCTCTCCCAGGTATCTCCTGCCTCATGTTGTCTTATATTAGCATGATGGCTGGGGGCTGCTCCCCTCATCTGAATATCAAAGACACTAAAATCCCTCACTCATAAACTACTAACATGGTATTTACTGGATATGACATTTACTTAGAATTATGGATGGTAACTAACAAGAACTGTCATTATTGATTTATATGTTTTCTTGATTAACTGTCTGGTGTATAAAGTTTCACACTTCCCCAGAGGCCAAGGTGACACATTCAATTTGCTTGTTTTGTCCGACCAGCAGCACAAAACCAAGAGAGAAGTTTACTCTCTCATTAGAGAGCAAGACAGTCACAGCCATGCTAGCAGCTCTGTGAAGCTAATGTCAGCATCCTCATGTACTAAATACGACACGCACAAAAATGAAATGATATTTTGTTTTTTTAAATGGTTTGTGTTATTACTGAATGTATCTGGTCTTCTTCTCAGCTCAGTGTGTGAGTCTCTGCTGTGTTTTGCTGCCATTTACATTTGGCTCTCCTGTCCTGTGCTTCATGTTTCACCTGTGTGTGTCTTAGCCCCTCCCCTCACACCCAGCACAAATCAGAGGAGAGATACGTCGACAACTTGGTATGTTAAGTGCAGTAAAAACAAGTGTCAGAAATCTCTCTAAAACAAAGCTTAGCAGACGTTGACCCCAAACGTATGAAATTCAGGATGACATCATTGTTTTTAAACTCACAATCTGGTGACAGTGATGAGGATGCTAGCAGATACAGCTGCAAAGAAAGACCCCACCCCCAAAGCAGTTCACCTCAGGGGAAACACTGTTATACTTCTACTCTACTGCATTTACTGTAGCAACTTGTACAGATTAAACCCAAAAAGTATATACAGTAATAGAATTTAGAAGGATGGTGCTGGTGTATTTTCAATAGTGTTGTATTGCTGCTTTTACTAAACTAAATGATCAAAATATTTCTTCTAAGTTGAGACTAATGGGATTGTCATTAGTTTTAAAAGGTATTTGGTCATAAACAAAAAGTATGAGACAAACTGAAATTTGGACCTGACGACAGCACAGATGACTGACCAACATGTCTATCCCTGTAGTAGAGATGAAATGGTTACTGGTTTCATGCTAAGTCATGGTACAAATGCCAGATGGTTAGTATTACCATTAAAATTCTAATTATCACTGTGATAACTGTGGTGGTTTACTGCGGTTAATTTGACTCACATTATGTTCTGTACAGCATCAACCAGGGTGGATCAGTGATTAGCACTGACAGCATGCAGCAAAATGTTCTGGGTTCAAACCCCGGGCTTGGGGCCTTTCTATGTGGAGTTAGCATGTTCTCCCTGTGCCTGCGTGGGCTGTCTCCGGGTGCTCCGGCTTCCTCCCACAGTCCAAAAACATGCACAATTAATCGGCGACGTGCCCATAGGTGTGAATGTGTGCATGTTTGTCTCTGTATGTCCGCTAATGTCAGCTGGGATTGGCTAAAGCCCCCCACCGTGACCCTGTGAGGATAAGTGGTATAGATAATGGATGAATGGACAGCATCAACCAGCAACAGTCTCCCAGATGTGGGTTTGTTATGTGTCAGTCAAAACATGGCAGAAGGCAGAGGGAGCGCCGCTCTGGAGATTTCTCAGCTTTCTAAAACCTTTTTACACCAATGTTAGCAGGTAGAAGCGGGTTTTTCAAAAGCGACTAAGCTCTCTTAGAGGGAATTGACTCGTTTTACACTGCCAGACAAGTTTGCTTTTGTGTTCGGAACGATCTTGCATGCACACAGATCGCACACACAGATGCAGGAGAGAAAGAGTAAGCTATAGCCGCTGAGCCTCCGTGTGAGATGCTTCAATCAGTGATCGAGTGCTTTTAAAAAGAGCTACAGCTCACTGTCATCCTCGAGCACAGTGTAGCTGCCGTTTTCCTGGTTTAACAGCATCGTGCTGGACAGGTGACAGGTGTGTCTACAGTGTCTGTGCTCTGAAAGGCGTTACAGCACGGATTAAAAAAAAAATGCTATTCCCTTGTTTACGGAGTGGGCATGCAGCAGGCAAACCCAGTACTGCTACTAGTCCCTTATGATTGACTGATTTGATTTGAATGATTTCAGGTTGTGTTTTATTACTTTTTTAACATTTTCAGTGCATTTTAATACTGATAACCGTGATCATTTTGTTCATTATATTTGTGATACTAAATGAAATATCATTTCATGTCTACCCTGAAGACGTGCTACAAAGACAACACAGGCCTCTGAATGTTGTGAAACAAAGTCAGTGCTTCTGTTAGCGTCCTTAGCAGCTAATAAATATAATAACAGTGACCTGACAGGAAAACAAATCCATGCAGAGAGCAAATCATCTATCATTTCTCCTCTGCAGCTAATTAACATACCAACATATAATTACTCATGTGTTAGTCCAACATAAGGAAGCCAGCACTGGACTGAACAAGACCTACTGTGTATATGATCGTGTATGCTCCGTGAATACTAATATTTACTCATAAAATCCCTTCACAACAGGGCTTACAAAAACTGTAATTGTTGGAGCTTATAGTTTGAAAGGAGACGATGTTCACTTTGAATCATAAACCACCAGGGTTTTTGATCTGCTCTTATGAACATATTTCATTCAGTCATGGTTGGAGGTGAAATGTGGGTTATGTAATGAAACAGCCCGGGGCCCTCCTGACACCTGCTGCAGTGTGTAAGAAAATTGTACAGGTGTCACAACCGGGTCAAAGAGCTGGTCCCAGCAGTGGCCTGCAGCGCATACACTCCTTCACACAGACACGCGCGCACACACACACACACTCTGTCTTTAAGCTATAACCTCAAAAGGCTTAAGCATTACATACTCCTCAGGTGAATTTATTTGTGTCTTCAACATCGTCTCTTGTATTTGTCTGCATTTATATGTGTTTGACCAAAGCCAGTGATGGAGAGGGGTAGGGATTAGAGGCAGAGACCCCCAGGGACCACAGGAGTACTACCTCACACCTGGCTTACTCACATTCACAGCATCCGTTACCATGGCAACACTAGTTCCCGATCTCAAACTAGAGACTGAAATGTGCCTCTGTCAGGCCCTCTGGCAAATCTGTCAACACATACACACTGACACACAACAACATGGCAGCCGTACACATTGCTATTTGTAGATTCTCAGCCTGGGAAAGTCGGGCATGTAAACCTACAATTATATCTCACATTTACATTTGAAGTGCTGTGTTCCCAAATGATTCACTAACAGAAGAGAATTGAATTAATTTTCATACCAGCAGTGCAAGCAGCTTGTATGAAACTGAAAACTATGAAAATAATAAATACAACTACACCATAAAATTTTCTTTTTCTATAAACAAACAATGAGGAAACAGGAAGTGAAGAATAAAGCCCCTCTGCATTTTTATATCTTATATATATCATATATATACCCACTAAATCCTCCAGTCAATCCCAGTCCTAAAATTGCCTGTCATGCCTACATCTCTCATCTTGTCCTCTTCCTGATCCCCATTACCCCAAATACATTTACATACATGTGTACGCTGCGATCTACTGAACATACCCTTTTCCTCTCTGTATTACAGTGGCACCATGATACTTTATTTAGAATCTTGTCCTCTCCTACTCTGCATTCAGAAGTGATGTCATGATACCTGACATTTGGGTAGTTGGTACCTAATTCAATACCACAGTAAAACAGAAACCAACAGAGGCTGCTGCACACACAGTGTGCTAAAACATACACGCACACACACCTCCATATAGTGAGTGTACAGCAGTAGTTTAAACTGACTAACGAGGTGACAGACCCATGGTGTGAAAATATTCATTTAAGAAGTCAGTGTTATATTCTGACTGTAGCCTGTTAATGTTGTAAGCTCCCCGCTCATGTTATTAGCTGTAGCTATGTTAGCCTAAACAAGCTAACGTTAGCTATCTCCACACACCAGTCCTGGTGTCTCTTTTTTACCGCAAATCACAGTGGACCTGTCGCTGCACCTGCACCTGCTTCTTCTCTTTGAGTTTGATGTCATAATACAACACCTGTAGGGTTACTATACTGCCCTCATCAGCCCTGGAAGAATCACATTTCCAGAACCTACGACATCTACGGTACCTTCAGTACCGACGCTTCTGTAGAAAAACATTCAGAAAGTACCCTCAGAATTTTGGCATTGACTTTAGATTTTTGAATACACCGTCTGTCAGCCAACTACTTTCTCACAGTTCTAAGTCACATCACCGTCACTTTTGATAACCTGATAATCTCATGACCATAACTGGAGGATTTTAGTCATGAGACATCTGGATCTTTAGTTATAAGAGAAACAAGCTCAGCTCCTCCATATGCCCTGTGAGAAACATTGATTTTTAACATGAAACTAGTTTATTCAGTGATTTCACTGGTTTTATTCACCTGTTTTTTTTTATTTTGGAGGAGACCTCTGTGGATAATTCAGCTGCTGGTAAAAAACAATGAACACTGAAGGAATCCAAACAAGCTGAGCTAATGTTAGCGGCAGCTACACCAACAGCCCGCAGCTCCTCCTGACGTCCTGTGTCCATCAAAGAAACACCGAGTTTTATGTGACACTGCTATATTCAGTGGTTTAACCAGTTATAGTGTACATCAGTAGGGCAATATGACTTAAAACGTTGGCTTTTATTGTAAATCATTGTTTTTAAACATTATGTTTGTAAACATTAAAAAAACAAACATAAAACATAAAAATAAATTAACTGAACTGAAAATGTTTTTCCAGTCATATTCAGTTACCAGGTCAAAGACCATGGTTACAATAAAAGTCAAATGTTTAAGCTCTCACATGGTTTTTATTTCAGTGAAACCCCTCTGGTTTTAGGAGGTTGTTGTCCAACAGAGGGGACGCCTCAGGTCCTCATGGGTTAAAGTTCTGATCTGGATAAACTTTTTAACTCCCTCCTTTCAAATAAAGTGTTACCAGAAGTCTTCACTTCAGCTGATGCGTCATTGTTGAGGTTAAGAATATGTGTGGAGCAGCAACAGCATTCAGTCCAACTGACCAGCCTGTAAATTATCCCACAGACATGTTAGTCTGCATGTTTGAGAGACTGGTCATTCAATTAGCCTGCCAAGCAGCCAACTGGGCCGACCCAGTGGCCTGTGATGATACAGAGAGACGGGCATCACTGCACACAGCAGCACCACCTCTACTCCGTCACGGATCACTGAAAGGAGTAATTACACTTAATCACCTCTGCTTCCTTGCCTGCTTGTTGTCCTCTCTCTACAGTGAGGGAACAGTTCATCAAGCAGCTCTGTCTTTGGTTAGAACACAGGCCAACATAATTTCCTGTCTTCATCACCTCTCCTTCATAGCTCTCATTTTCAAAGGGAACATGTCTCCAAGACCTTATTTAGTCTGGGACAAAGGAAAGTACTAACAGGATCTAAAATCTTCATCATGTCCATCTCAGCTGGTAGTGGAAGGAGACACTGACAGCCAATGAGAACACAGCTGACTGATTCACTGGTTAGCTGGCTCACTGAAGGCTGGCCAGATACAATACAGTGCTGGCTGCTTTATCTGGGATGTGGACTTGTGGATAAGTCAACCAGAGAGAGCTTGTCCCACTCAGCAGCTCAGTATGTATTAATAGCTGATGTGTCAGATACAGAGCGGTGGAGACATCTGCCACCCCAACCTAGACTGCTGTTCAGGAAGTGGAGGGAGTGGAGAAGATGTCAAGAGCACAGGAGAGGACAGGCCACAGTGAGATGGAAAAGTCAAAATGGAAACAGCTCACACCGAGGGTGAAACCAGATCCTGATGTAGAGCCTGGCAGCACACTGTGTGACATATCACCCACCTCCTCTGCCTCCAGCTGAGAACACACACACCATGCTGTAAACTTTGGCTACACATCTTGGCAGTGACGAATGATACAGCTTCAATTTACAGTGTATCATGGCTTTTTCAATGGAAACAGTGGTACATCATGATACTGTAACATATACTGTAATATCTCTGGGAAGTCAAAGGGCAGAGCTGGCTGCTAATGTAATCGTACAAATGCTGCACACTTTCCCATTTGCCTAGGTTTGTTGTTGTGAATCATAATCCAGAGTTTGTCTGGTCGGGACAGAAGAAACAACAGATTCAGACTGATTCACTAACAGTGTCTGTGTCACATGAGGCAGTGTGTAACCTGGCTGACTTACAGACAAGCAGCAGCAACTGGTAGCAGATGGTAACAGCTCCTCTCTGAGCTGCTATCTCACAGACAAAGGCAGAGCTGTGTGTCAACAGAACGGATGCAGCAGAAGTCATGATTTCATGACTGACCCTAAACCCCCTTTGCCCCCGGTCAAAAAACCTGCTAAAACCCGCTAACATCTGGCTTTTGTGGGCAACGGAGAGGGATGCAATCAGCAGTGATGTAAGCACAACACTCAGGTGAACACGCACATTTTCTCCCGGTTCAGAGCACACACACACTGTAGACAGCCCTGTCACCTGTCCAGCATCGAACCGTCTCACACGGAGGCTCCGACACTGACAGGAGCTCCGACCCAGAGATGAGACGTGACAGATCTGTTTTAACATTTTGCACAGCGGCTAGCAGCTCACTCTCTCTCCACTGCATCTGTGTGTGTGTGCTCTGTAACTGCATGTGTGCGTGTGCTCTCCAGCAAACTCGGCTGGCAGTGTAAAAGGAGGAATGCCTTTTTAAGCGGGTTTACCTGTGTTTAAAAAAAATCATCATATCCACTAATTTTGGTGTAAAAAGGGTATAACTAACCCTTACTCATCTTAACAAAGTACAGATGATGACCTGAGACATGAGATGAGATTCCTTTCATATCTGCGGAAAAATACTAAACACTAAATATGTGATTCCAGCTTGTCAAATGTGACAATTTGCTGCTTTTCACAGTTTTGCAAAATTTAATATTTTTAGGTTTATCTTTGGTTTTTTGTACCATTTTCTGAAGCTGTATAGACCAAGCGATTTATCTGTTAATCACAAAGTTGTCGGTTTAATGGATAATGAATATAATAGTTAGCTGAGGCAAGGAATTAGAGTTTATAAGACTAAGACTGAGTGAGGGGATGGTGGAGTAGCATTTTGCCAATGCATCAGCAGTTACAGCTTGGTCCACACTGCCTGTGTGAAGTGAGCATGGTGATCACACAGAGTCTTGGTTTTATCAAAAGAGGCCAAACAACAGAAAGTGCACAGTTGTTACAGTTATGTCAAGTGGAAATCCAAAGGGTGTCCTCCACAGCTGTCCGTCCACAAACTAATTCCCTGCTGTAAAATCTGTACCTGGGAACAACAGG
>NW_019525142.1:0-575 GCF_002814215.2 Seriola lalandi dorsalis
TTCACTCAATGTCATTTATCGACTAGTTCTGGCTGTCATATAAACGTCCAGATTGTGGTCGGTCAGAACGTCTCATTTCAACTAGTTCTGTCTGTAAGTAGACGTCCAAAATTGGGCCAGGCTGGACTACTTCACTCAATGTCATTAATTGACTAGTTCTGGCTGTCATATAAACGTCCAGATTGTGGCCTGTCAGAACGTATATTTTCAACTAGTTCTGTCTGTAAGTAGACGTCCAAAATTGGGCCAGGCTGGACTACTTCACTCAATGTCATTTATCGACTAGTTCTGGCTGTCATATAGACGTCCAGATTGTGGTCGGTCAGAACGTCTCATTTCAACTAGTTCTGTCTGTAAGTAGACGTCCAAAATTGGGCCAGGCTGGACTATTTCACTCAATGTCATTAATTGACTAGTTCTGGCTGTCATATAAACGTCCAGATTGTGGCCTGTCAGAACGTCTATTTTCAACTAGTTCTGTCTGTAAATAGACGTCCAAAATTGGGCCAGGCTGGACTACTTCACTCAATGTCATTTATCGACTAGTTCTGGCTGTCATATAGACGTCCAGATTG
>NW_019525142.1:595-1183 GCF_002814215.2 Seriola lalandi dorsalis
ATCCGCCGCATCCTTCGGCTCCGCATCTTTGGTCTCAGCATCCTGCAGCTCCACGTTCGTCTCCTCCGTGTTCATACCGGCAACAACCCGTTAACTCACCGACAGTTACTGAAGTCAGACGAACCGTGTCGGGCGGGTCTGCACCATCAGACTGGTCCTGATGTCTGTCTGATGTCTGTCTGACCGCAGCACTGCGGCTCTGCTGCTTTCACTGCTGTCGGAAATATGGGAACCACAGTGAAGCCCCCACCCCCTCCTCCTCCTCCTCCTCAACATCACCACTGCATTTCACAATAAAATCAAACCCACACACATGAAAACAACTTTAAATAACATCAATAGTTCATTCACGTCTATTTGGCTGTTTTGGACTTGACTGGTTAGTTTCCATAAAGTGATCTCTGTTGTCCTCTAACTAAAGGTGACTGAAGAGGCTGACAACAAGGCACATTTCCGAGTGCACCTGAAGGCAGCATTAAAAGGATTGGTCCAAATTCTACCGCAGTGGCTAAAAATATTATATATATAATATATAAGAATATAAGAATAAAAATTAAATTCAGGATAAGAACAAGAAGCAGAGAGAAG
>NW_019525142.1:1783-3226 GCF_002814215.2 Seriola lalandi dorsalis
TGTGGGGAACGACTCACTTTTGGAGCCGGCCATTAGAAGAAGGGCAGTTTTATGGTACTTCCGTGTTGTACTGGAAATCACATCACTTAGTTTGGAGCATTTAGCTGCGTATGATGTGAGGAACTTTCCCGCTCTCTGCTCCACGTTCCCCTTTCTTCTGACCATGGCGAACATTAATGTCGCCGCGGGTGATTCATCTAAAGAGTTTCCCAAACATGCCGCCAAACGTTAGCAGAGAGACGCGATGACGCCATTTTGGGCGCGACAACATTGAACGAATAAACCCACCACAGTTTCACAACAGACCAAAGCTATTTTTTTTTTTACCACTCATAGTGTTATCGTTCTCATAAACTATCGCAGCCCGTCGGTATATCAACATTGAACACTGCATATTGATTTTGTATTTTTTTCTGTCTTTTCAACTGACTGAAACCTTATTTAATGAGTCGGGCATTGATTCACTGAACCGCTCCCACACTCCAGGTCAGTGGGTGGCGGTAATGCCCCCGTTTGCCAACCGCCATTTTTTTAAAAAACAAAACAAAAGAAGAAGAACAGCAACATAAACAGAAGAAGAAGAATCGATACAAGAAGGTGAAGAGGACGAATAAGAACAAGAAGAAGACGGAGACTAAGCGACGGTGGCGAAGAAGGAAAGTAACTGGAATCACAGAAGTCTGTGCTGAGGTAAGGTTATTATTAATGTGTTAAAACGCGGTAAAAACATCGAGCAGATGCATAAATCTGACTGTGTACAGGTCACAACTGCTGCTCATTGTGGTCACGATGTTTCTCCCCGTGTGTACATGTATTTTAATCGTGTTTAGCAACTGAGTGTAACTTTGATCTGAGCCAGGCTAACGGAGTTTCTCACGGTCCGTTATTGTCTCTCTTTCTCCTTTTTAAAGCTGCGAGTAGAAACTCGCTCACGTGAAGCTGCTGCACTGATATCATTGTGTTTCACACAGAGCGACTGAGATTGACTGACTGTACTTTCTGTCTGCTGTGTTTGCAGCTTCTCTCAGAGACTAAATGGCTTCCAGATCAGAGGAGGATCTCTGCTGTCCGGTCTGTCATGAGGTCTTCAGAGATCCTGTTCTTCTGTCCTGCAGCCACAGCTTCTGTAAAGACTGTCTGCAGAGCTGGTGGAGAGAGAAACAAACACCAGAGTGTCCAGTTTGTAAGAGAATATCTTCAAGGAAACATCCACCTTGTAACCTGGTGTTGAAGAACCTGTGTGAGGCCTTCTTACAGGAGAGAGAGCAGAGATCTTCAGAGGCTCTCTGCAGTCTGCACTCTGAGAAACTCAAACTCTTCTGTCTGGACCATCAGCAGCCAGTGTGTCTCGTCTGCAGAGACTCAGAAACACACACCGACCACAGATTCAGACCCATCAATGAAGCTGCTCCACAACACAAGAAGAAGCTTCAGGAAACTCTG
>NW_019525142.1:3461-8713 GCF_002814215.2 Seriola lalandi dorsalis
ACACAGTCAGAGCCACAGAGGACGAGCTGAGAGCTGAAGACGTCTCATTCCTGCTCAGCTACAAGGCTGCAGTGGACAGAGTCCAGCAGCGCCCCCTGCTGGAGGATCACCAGCTGGGCTCAGGAGCTCTGATAGACCAGGCCAAACACCTGGGCAACCTGACCTTCAACATCTGGAACAAGATGAAGGACCTGGTCTCCTACAGTCCTGTGGTTCTGGACCCAAACACTGCTGGTCCAGAACTAATCCTGTCTGAAGATCTGATCAGAGTGAGACGAGGAGAGAGACAGAAGCTTCCTGACAATCCAGAGAGGTTTGATCTTTACCGCTCTGTTCTGGGCTCTGAGGGTTTTAACTCAGGGACTCACAGCTGGGACGTCGAGGTCGCAAAAAACAGAGGCTGGATAGTTGGCGTGTTGGAAGAGACCACAGAGAGGAAGGGAGAGATGGAGTCTGGATTTTGGAGAATGGGGTTTTCTGAAGGTAAACACAGAGCGTGGTCACCTTCAGCTCCACAAACTGTTCTCAAAGTGAAGAAGAAGAAGCTCCAGAGGATCAGAGTGAATCTGGACTGGAACAGAGGAAAACTGTCGTTCTCTGATCCTGATACTGACACACACATACACACCTTCACACACACTTTCTCTCACAAGGTGTTTCCATTCATTTGCAACTGGGATACTCTCCCAGTGAAGATGTTACCAGTGAAGGTCTCTGTGACAGTGGAACAGGAGCAGTTACAACAAACACTATTACCAGCACTTTAGATATCAACACTTGTTTTTTCACTAGTTATAATTCCAGGCTGAATGTCATAAAGTCATTTTGACTAGCAGCGATTCAGTTTAATGACTTTACAATTCATCCGCACTAGTCACAACGTTCTTTATCAATAATTCATTTCTTGAAATTTCTGGAAATGAAAATCTGTTTTCAACATGTGGAAATTGAGTTGCAGACATATGTAATTTTTTTTCTAGTGAAAAATAAATGACAGATTTCAGTATAATTGTTGTCACGGTTCCAATATTATTTTTCTTTTAGGTCTCACTGGTTTTTATTTCCTCTGTATTTGAACTATTTGCTTTTTCTCTCGTCGTCGAACTTTTCATGAGTAAAACGATTTCACTCATTTTCTGATCTTTATATTTTTTCTTTTTATTGATACTGAGTCATTTTACATCAGTTTTTTTAAATTATTGTGACTTTGTGTGTAGCCATGACGACCAGCAAACTGATGGAGATCCAATAATCAATAACTGCATTTAACAAAAGAAAAACAGCTGATTTCAGTGTAAACATGTCAGTTCATGATCAATGCTGAATGTACATTGATTCCTGTTTCTCATCAACATAATAAAATATTGTCTTGACTTGGTTTCACATTCTGCTTTTCTGCTTCATGTTTAAACGTCTCCTGCTTCTGTGATAGTTGCACAAATACAAATTACACTATAGTTCTATAGAAAGTGACGACAGTCCACAGTTGGACCTTCCAGCCATCTTGTTATTGACGGCTCCTGTTTTGTTGTGTTGTCACCGTGTGTTGGAGCGGTGGAGCTGGACCTGGTTAATATTAGAGCTCGTTTAGTCCTTGGGTCTGTTCAGTGTCAGTCTGACACTCTGGCCCTTCAGTGTTGATTAAATCAGGCTAAACATTCCCAACTGGCCATGCACTGTAACAAGCTCTCTGATTGGTTGAGCTAACCAGAGCGTCAGAGAGGTTAAATCACTAAGCTGATCGATGAGCCAACGGGAGAGGCAGCGGAAATGGAATTTGAAGAAGGAATCCAGGAATGTTTTACCATTTTTAAAAAGTCTTTACAAATAGTTTCTCAAATAATATTATTTATTCAATAATTAATAAATGTACTTATAAATGGTTTGTTTAATGAGTTTATGCTGTTTTTGTAAATCCATTTTTAAACCTGAAGTATTTATTGACGGATTAATCAATCATTTATAAATTCTTTTTATAATTCCTATTTTTAATGCCTAAGGAAATGAAATTACTGCTGGTCCTCCATAGTTCTTACACTACAGGTATCATAAAAGGAATTCTAGATATTTTAAATTCCATGCTCCTCTATTGGTTTGTAGCTGCCAGAGAGAAATAAAACTCCTCACTGTGACAAATACTGTTGAACCCCTTCATTCACTTGCTTTCATCTTTAATCAGGAGTAAACAGGAAGTGATCAGCAGTGATCAGGGATCATCGGGCGTCTCGTAGAGATCAGTCCTGTACAGCAGACTCATCAGCCTGCACAGCACCCTGCGCTGGAGGCGGCGACCCTTGTGTTTCTCATTCTGCAGCTTCTCCAGCAGCAGCACTTTGTCTGCGATGATTCTCCCCTCACACAGACGCTTCACCTGCAAACACAACCTGCAGGTGAATGGACAGGTGTGACGAAGCCACAGTCAACACCGTCCAGCTGAGCGGAGACGGAGCAGTTTAAAACCATCCTCACCATCGTACTCGCTGAGCTGATTATATAATTAAATGAATGAATGTGACCTGGACCAGGATGAGCAGCAGAACATGGATGGATGGATTAAACAGGTTAAAGTGATTTTATGATTCAATCAATTAGTCCATCGAAAAAAACTAACTCTGCAGTGACATTGATTTTTGATAATTGATTGTTTCAGTCTATGAATCTAAAGATCGAGGTGTGGACAGGATAAAGTAAAGCTGCCGTACCTGCAGACTGATGAGCTGAGCGTTGCAGCGTTCCTCCTGCAGCGTTTCTGTTATCGTCCTACATGAACAAAGAGAAAAACATCTGTTTTATCTTTATACTCAGAGACAGACAATCAAAGTGTCAGTAATGTGATGTTCCACCACCAGCCTGCAGAACATCTTGTCTTATTCAAGTGGGATGAACAGAGACCTGGTGGGTCTGCAGGAACCTCCTGCAGACCCACCAGAAACCTCCTGAAGGAGCGAGCACCTCTTAAATAACCACTAACACCTGCTCGAATCTTCTAAACAACCTCTACAGCCTCCAAATTTACACAGAGAACCAACCAATGACCATTAGAACTGTCATTTAGATGTTTAGATACTTCGTTAGTCCCAAAAGGAGGCGTCCGATTGGTCCAGGTTCATCCTGCTGCAGAACAACGAGTCCAAACACATGAAGAACCATCTTCAGGGACCAGGAGAACCAGGAGTCCTGCAGCAGATGGTCTGGTCCCCACAGAGAGACTGTGACAGAAGAACTGAGGCAGGTTCTCCACGATGCTGGAACAACCTTCCTCACAGTCACTTCACCATCAGTGTCTGAAGCGTTCGCTCAGTGCCGTCAGTTTCTAACAAACACTCATGAAAAGGCTTTAGTCCCACCTGCAGACCAGACCGTTGCATTCAGGATCCAGCAGCAGGAAGTCGTGCAGGTTGTCCACAGGTAGCAGCCTGCAGGCAGCCTCACGCAGCTCTGCATCCTCCTCAGTCTCCACGTAGCTCTGCAGTGTCTCCTGCACGTCTGCTGATGACAAACCTAACGCACCCACAGCTGCAACAACAACACAGGAGTTTATCAGCTGAAGTTTGTTCTGTGAGACACTTCAAGGCTGAACAGAGAAAATGGATGTCATGGTTAATATCCTGTAAAACTCAGACAGACAGTCAGGATCTTTGGGTCGGGAGACGGGGAGAGGAGGGAGCTCGGAGTACAGCCGCTGCTCCTTCACATCGAGAGGTGATGGATAAATGGATGAAGCTGGCGCATGGTGGGGGGGTTGCTGTGTTGTCAGGGGTAACAGCTCCTGGCAGGTCTTTTCTCCTGGAGCCTGGAGAGGAGCTGTGGGCCAAGTTTAACCCCACCTACGTCCAGCCTCGGGGCCACAAAGGGGCCCCGAGGCTGGACATAAGGGTTGGTAGTGGTGGCAGTTGGGTGGCAGGAGAAGGCGGGGGTCTTGGCGTGCTGACTCCAGACCAGAGAAACTGGATCCAGGGAGGTCTAACTGGGGGAACACATGCTGCAGCGCCGGCCCCAGAAACAAGTCAGTCTGGAGCCGATCATGTGATCATAGCAGCGTGCGATTACAGCGGGATGAGAACAGGGGGGTTAAAATCTCCACCACCTGAATGTGTTATCATGACATCCTCATGACCTCGAGTGACCCCTGACTATGTGTGACATGTGGCGGCACCAGCAGGTCGACTGTAGCGGCGTGCAGTCTGCCGTGTCTGGTGGTTGACGTCACCTTCGATGGCGGACAGTCGGACCTCCCGCGCCGGGTCGTTCTCCAGCAGCTCCAGCAGACGACTCACAACCTGGATTCAAACAGAAAAACATCCTCACTCTCACAACGCCAGCGACATCCTGCTGGTTCCACACTCCGACACCACAGACACCACACCGAGGTCAGTAAACCGGTCACATACACACACTTTTAAAAAGGAGCCATTGTACAAAGCTGATGTTGGTGAGTAAAGGAATTAAATTTGATGCAGAACTCACAACGTTTCTTATAGACTGGTGAGTAAACAGCTGCTAATGCTAACGTTAGCTATGTAGCAATAGAATAACTTCCACACAGCTTGCAGAACATCTTGTCTTATTCAAGTTGAACAGGGACCTGGTGGATCTGCAGGAGGTTCCTGCAGATCCACCAGAAACCTCCTGAAGGAGCGAGCAATGTGGTGGAACAGGAGAGAGCGCTCACTTCTCTGACCTAGAAGAATAAAAATAAACCAACATTTATTTTTGCCACTGTGACAAAACTCACTCATCAAACCTTCCTTTATCTGTAGGTTAGTTAAGGAGACTTTTTAATTTGGTTTGCAGTAAAAGAGTCATCAGTCATCAGACAACAACCGTCCTGTGATGTCTCACCGTCTCGTCCTTCAGCAGCAGAGACGCAGCCGCCACACAGGCCTGTTTCCTGACAGCAGGGGATTCGTCTTTGAAGCAGGAAACCAGAGACTTGAGCAGCTTCGCCGTCGTTAACTTCAGGCTGCTGATGAGCTTCAAAGCCTCCACCCTGTCCTGCAGCCCCCGTCCATCCTCCAGCTTCACCCTGAAACCAGCAGCACTTCTTACATATTTACTCATTAAATATTTGGCCACATGCTTCCAAACCTATTGCTCATGTTTACTTCTACTACTGTAGTGCTACTACAATGTTACACAGATGACACACAACTGTACATCTCTGCTGAACCAAATAAAGCTGCAGCTGTAAACTCCATCACTTCCTGTCTGCTAGAAGTAAATAAATGGATGAGCAATAACTTCTTAAAGTT
>NW_019525142.1:9460-10364 GCF_002814215.2 Seriola lalandi dorsalis
GGGGGGGTTGGTCCTCCTGGAAGAGTTGTGCCAGAAGTCTCTGGATGACTCCCCTGTGGTCTCCGTCCAGGACGACACACTGTGCAGCGACGCAGCTGTCAGCACCTGAACCTGAAGAATCTGCAACACCAGACGAGCCGAGTCACAGACATCCAGTGTCAGTCGGTCAGGAACCTGATGGTGGATGCAGTTCTCTACCTGACTGTGGTCGTCTGGTTTGGTCCCGGTCCTGGTCCTGGTCCCGGTCCTGGCTCTCCGTGGTCACACTCTCTGAAACACACATCTGCACTCACACATCTGTTGTTGTGGTTAATAACAGTTAAACCAGATGAATTCATTTCCATCTGATCACGTCTGTAATAAACTGACTCAGACTGACGACATGAAGACTGTGTGACTCACTCTTGTTGGTGCGTGTGGGCGTGGCCTTCCGGGCCGGGGGGGGCCGCCTCTGCAGGTGTCTGGACTTTGAGTCATTTAAGACGATGTGGGTTTTATGAGCCACCTTGTGGACCGGTTTGACCTCCGTCACTCTGGTTCCCATGCAGGAGTCCTGCAGCAGTCGTCTCCTCTGCGGTGGGGGGTGACTCGCAGACTCTGATGAGTCCAGTAACCGTGGTAACCATCCATATGCTGGTAACTCCTGTGGAGCCTGTCGGTGGTTCAGCCTTGGAGCCGGTCTATACAGTCTACTCTTGGCAGCCGGTCTCAGGACTCCGGTGGGCCTGAATAAGTGGTTGTAGTCTGCCTGGATGTAGAGGACTCCGTCAGTCCTGGGATCCGTCCCCGCATCAGGGGAGAAGGTGAGGCCGGCGGCGGCATCAGTCAGGAACCTCTGGTAGAGACGCTGCGATCTCTGTGTGTGAGCGGGGGTTAAACCGGAGACTGTGGAGCCTCCAGGTGA
>NW_019525142.1:11235-11882 GCF_002814215.2 Seriola lalandi dorsalis
AACATGATGATGTCATCAGAGGTAGATTATATCATTAGATTAATTAACATTAATTGTGTCACTTGTCCATGTTAAGTACTTAAAAGAGAAAGTTAACCTCTCACTGATTGTAACACAGTTTGAAACCCACCTTCAGTCCTGTGAAACTAATACTTTTACAGCCTTTTTGCCCTTTTCAGACCAGGTCCAATCCAGGTCCAAACCAGGTGCAGATCAGGTGCAGATCAGAAACCAGTTTATTTAGATTTGTCAAATCTAGACTAGTTTAATCCAGACTAGTATCCCCTGTCCAAACTGTGGTTTTCTTTTGACTCATTTCACACACAAAAAACAGAAAGGATCATGTTTCCCGCTAAAATTAAAATTATAATTATTATAAATTAAATACTAATTAACCAAGACTAAATGCCAAACAGGCAAATAAAAATAAACAAATGAATAGTGAGATATTAGTCTTAATAGAGTAAATTATCTAAAGTTATCCACTGCTTTGACGTACAGCTTCATCAGAAATGACAGTCACTGCTTTAAATACAATGTTTAACACAAACCCTCAGCGGTGTGTACAGGTGACTCACCTGAGGCTGAAACGGCAGGTAGTCAGGTAGAGCCGCGGTAACTTGTCCGGTGATAAATCTGTGAAGTTG
>NW_019525143.1:0-8146 GCF_002814215.2 Seriola lalandi dorsalis
ATGACTTTTTATGCCTTACTATACTATGACATTTTTACCACTTTTTATGCCTTACTATACTATGACATTTTTATGACTTTTTATGCCTTACTATACTATGACGTTTGATGCCTTACTATATGACATGACATTTTTGTCAGTTTTCATGCCTTACTATACTATGACGTTTTTATGACTTTTTATGCCTTACTATACTATGACGTTTTTATGACTTTTTATGCCTTACTATACTATGACATTTTTACCACTTTTTATGCCTTACTATACTATGACATTTTTACCACTTTTTATGCCTTACTATACTATGACATTTTTATGACTTTTTATGCCTTACTATACTATGACGTTTTTATCACTTTTCATGCCCTATTATACTATGAAATTGTCATGCCTTACTATACTATTGTGTTTTTATAATTTTTTATGCCTTAATATACTATGACGTTTTTATGACTTTTAATGCCCTAATATACTATGACGTTTTTATGACTTTTTATGCCTTACTATACTATGACATTTTTATCACTTTTTATGCCTTACTATACTATGACGTTTTTATCACTTTTAATGCCTTACTACACGATGACGTTTTTATCACTTTTTATGCCTTACTATACTATGACGTTTTCATGCCTCACTATACTATGACATTTTTATGACTTTTTATGCCTTACTATACTATGACGTTTTTATGACTTTTTATGCCTTACTATACTATTACATTTTTACCACTTTTTATGCCTTACTATACTATGACGTTTTTATGCCTTACTATACTATGACGTTTTCATGCCTTACTATACTATGACGTTTTTATGACTTTTTATGCCTTACTATACTATGACGTTTTTATCACTTTTTATGCCTTACTATACTATGACATTGTCATGCCTTACTATACTATTGTGTTTTTATCATTTTTTATGCCTTAATATACTATGACGTTTTTATGACTTTTTATGCCTTACTATACTATGACATTTTTATGACTTTTTATGCCTTATGACGTTTTCATGCCTTAATATACTATGACGTTTTTATGACTTTTTATGCCTTACTATACTATGACATTTTTACCACTTTTTATGCCTTACTATACTATGACGTTTTCATGCCTTATTATACTATTGTGTTTTTATCATTTTTTATGCCTTAATATACTATGACGTTTTTATGACTTTTTATGCCTTACCATACTATGACATTTTTACCACTTTTTATGCCTTACTATACTGTGACGTTTTCATGCCTTACTATACTATGACGTTTTTATCACTTTTTATGCCTTACTATACTATGACATTTTTATCACTATGCCTTACTATACTATGACATTTTTACCACTTTTTATGCCTTACTATACCATGTCCTTTTTATGACTTTTTATGTCTTAGTATACCATTTAGTTTTCATGCCATACGTCGTTTTTGTGACATAGTATACTATATCGTTTTTTAACACTTTTTTATGCCTTACTATAATATGACGTTTTATGTTTTATTGTAATATGACGTTTTTATGCCTTAGTATACTATATCGTTCATGTCGACATTATACTTTGTTTTTAGTCCTTACTATACTTTGAGATTTTTTCACATTTTTATGCCTTAAAAAATATTCATGCATGTACAAGGAAGTAGGGATCCCAGGTTGAAATCCATTGTCATCATTTCACAGGTATAGAGTATTTCAGTTTTGATTCACTGCACGTTCAGAATTGGCAGCTCTGCACTTTTTAGTTTAACATGAAAATGTGTTTCCGAGGCCTTTGTGCCTCTTTCAGCTCCAGAGTTTTACCTTGACTCATAATTACACAACGCTCACACATACCAAGACACACACACACACACACACACACACACACACACACACACACACACACAAACACACTCAAAGAACAAAACACACACAATGATGAGAGGTCACATGAATAATATTTTGGCTCCTACTGTACAGGCTGCCTCTGTTCGGCTGATAAACAGAAACTGGTTTCAACTGGATGACGAGACACAGGCTCAGACAGAGTGCAGACGGACGGACAGACGAAGACAGATCGGCGTCACGTTTTTAAAAGGAGCTGCTCATGTTGCCATGGAAGATAAAGCTTCTTGTTTTTACCGCTGATGTTAAACGTGTCGTTGTTTTTGTCTAGAATTTCTAAATTGTTGCTCTGTGAGACACTCGATCCTCGGGAAGGTGTTGGAATAAAAGACACAACAACACATGTAGGTCATATTTACTAAAGTTGTATTTGCCTGGGAACAGTTCAAAAGTTCACTGGTTAACATGCACATGCACATTCATCCAAGCAGTCATGCACACACACACCACAAACACACACAAATGCAAGGTACATCTCAGGCATTTAGGCCGACGGCCAATTCACAGGGTGTCCTTGACGACTTCTAAACACAGCTCAGGTTTTGGTGGCTGCACTGGCGGCGTGTGGATCGGCTGTTTCTGAACCAAAAAAAATCTTTATTCCAAGTAAATGAAGAAGGTGCACAAAAAAAGGAAACATGCACGTACATGTCTGGGTCTGGATGTTATTGTGAACAGAAGTTTTAATTAAATCCCTCTAATCACAAACTGCTTCAAATGTGAAAACTGTCTGAAACCTTCGCCCTTTATCCCGGCATCCTGTTCATCTGCCGACAGCCAGCCAACAATCTATGGGCATTACCCAGACTGCCAAAAATAAACACGAGCTGTCTGCGTTCACGTGGAAGCTGCCAGACAGAATTTATGAGCGGTTTGTACTTGAAAACCTCTGTAAGAAAACAATTCGTCCTCACAGTGATGAGCATAACAAACCACAGCCACAACAGGGACTGAAGTCATGACAAGCAGCAGGATTCAAAATACAGTTTCCTGTTCAATTTGAAGGATAATATGAAATTATTTAAATACAGAATCTGTCTGATCTGAGTTTGTACTTTGGAAAAACTTGAGCTAAATGCTAATAATACAGGGGAGTATAACAAGTTTATTCTTTAGGATAAAACCCCTAGAGGTGAACCGTCTCGTTTTCGAGAGGGTCCGAACAAATATTACAAACAGGAAAACACACCAAAACAAAACAACAAACGCACAACAGTTACTAACACAATAAACAAACAAACATTGAAAAAAACTACAATGGTGAACACAACCACTAGACGGTCATAGAGCGGCCGTGAGCAAATGCATGCTAACTAGCATAAAACTAACATACTACTGTGTTTCGTGTAATGTACACAAATAAAATAATCAGGAACATGAACGAGATGAAGACACGCTGTATTTAAACATGTGAAATGTTGTTATGATTCTTATGTTTGAAGGAAAGTTTTGCCTTAAACATTAACGCTATTTTTCCAATTGCTTTTCTGACTAAAGGGATGAAGAAGTGTGTTTCCCATGTTCACCATCTCAGTTTAGCACATTGCTTACATTAGCTAATCAACCCTACACTCAGAGGACAGCTGAGGCAGAATGTCATCTGTTTTGCAGGTATTTATCTGTGTATTATTCGTGCCACATGAAACGTCAATTCTTATTCATCCTGAGGGGAAACGTTTGTGTCAGTCAGTTCAGCAGATGTTGAGATAGATTCACAAAGATAGACTTTAAAGATCTAACAATCAGACTTCAGATAAACGTCTGAATTCATCCGGTGCACAAAGCAGTTTAGTTCTTGACTATCCAAAGCCAGACTGTGTTACAACGAATTCTGGGTAAATTAAGTAAATTTTTCTAAATAAAAACTCTTAAAAACTGAAATACTCCAGTTTCTCTGAGCTGCTGCTGCACGATTATCAGATGAAAACTGTGATTTTCCAAACAGCGTGTGCAGTTCTCAGCAGTATATGAGCACGTCTCTTTGTATGAGCACAAATATCTGTATTGCGTCGCCTCTTATCTGTCGTTTCTCAAACACACTTCCACCACAGAGCTGAAGCTGAGTCGACTGGTCAGACATCAGAGAGCGACCACAGGCCTGTGGTGCAGCAGGACGGAGGTGACAGAGTCACTGTGGTCAGACGGAGACGTGGACGGTCGAGTTTAAAGTCAGTTCCAGCTTCTCCACTGTGAGCGTTCGCTGCTGTTCTCTGACTTCAGTCTAATGTTGTGAATTGTTGGTTAAAGAAACTGTGATGTTTCACAGTTTTCTGACATGTAATAAACCAAATGATTGATGAATAAATTGATTATTGGCAGATTTATCTATAATGAATATGAACATTAGCAGGTGCAGCCATGTAAAGTTTTACAGATCAGCTGATGTTCTGCTCGTCACTCACTACAACAGCAGGAGCTGAGTAAGAGGAACGTGGTGACAGAGTTAAGTCTGTGGCGCCCCCTGGCGGCGAGTGAGTGACGAGTGAGTGACGAATATAGAACAGACAGTCGTTCTTCTCTAAATGCTAAATTAATTAAATACAAGCAGCCATGCATTTTTTTTTTTTTACAATTTACAACTTAAACGACAAAAAGATTTTTCTTCTACATACTTCTAAAGAACAACTTCAGCACAACGTCAGTACACAGAAACGTACTGAAATCATGTTATTTACAAATTACTTTCAGTTGATTCTAATGTGATGGTGCGTTTGTTTTGCTTATATAAATCAAAGTACAGTAACAAGCCATTTTCATTCAGTAAAATAACATGTTTTAAGTCCTTGTCTGTTTCTGTTTCCGGCAGAAGTTGTTTGTATTTTTGCTAAAAATCTCCTCCATGATATAAAAACCAAAACAGCCTTTAAAACAACCACAGGAAACTGAAGAGGCAATGACGACAGACCACACAGACGTTTGTAACAGAGCCTGTATATTTAAAGTTTTTTTTTTTTCTTCTGCAAAATACAAATACTACCACATTTCTGAGTGAGGGAATCTCTGTACATGATCTGCGACAACAGAGGTGCACTTAATTCTTCTTCTGAGAATCATTGTCTCCAAGTGGCGACAAAGGCCAGCTTATGCCGCTAACAATCTCTTATTGTATCTGACTTGTAGCTACTGAAGCTCTCGTGCATGTAAAGAGGGGAGTGGACATTTACAGTGCAGAGGACATTCACTGATGTCGCCAAATAAAAACAACATGAAATCTTTTCATCAGGGTTTTTTTTTCTTCTTTTTTTTTTTTTTTCAGTAGGCGACAGATTTGGCAAAAGTCCAGGCAGTTACCGCTTAAAGAATCAAACCAAAAACACAGATATACAAGGTTCTTCACACTTTGGTTAGTTTACACTCCACGTTTTCTTTGTGTGAGCTCTCCACCTCCACCTCCACCCGCTGACCCACCTGGAGCCTGAGGACGAGCTCCTGGCCCTCCTGTCCGCTGTGCTAGCACTGAGTCGGGTGTGGTGCGGTAAATCTGAGCCGGAGGCGACCAACCCGGAGACTACAGTCATCATACAAGAAAAGGAGTGCAGGAGAAAACATATCTGGGCTCTGCCCTTTTTTTTTTTTGTTTTAACAGACATCATTTAGCAGTGCCTTTCAAACTACAGCAGCTACAGGGGGGTGAACTTGTGAATTTAGGGGCACGTACAGTGCAGACCTGTGGCCGAGGGTTTGAGCTCCAAATATACAGTTCTTCAACCAAAATATTCAAATGTGAACAACCCTTAGCCACTTGTGTGTCTTTAAAAACAATAAAACAAAGTGTGGATATCACTCAGCAGACTCTAAACTAGTGTTCAGCCTCTGATCGAAGCTGGTGTCAGACCCGCTTCAGGTTCAAGGCACAAATCATTCTACGTGTCCACAAACGCAGCACGAATATGAAGCAGTGGAAAGTAACTGTCTTGAATTTAAAGGTACTTGTTCTTTACTTGAATATTTCCATTTTATACTATTTTTATACGTTTGGGAAATATTCTGCTTTTTACTGCACAACATTTTTCTTACAGCTGTAGTAACTTGTTATTTTTTCAGGTAAAGATTTTACATTAAAAAAACATAATACACATAAAATACAGGTGTAACAGTGATTCCCAACAACCTTCTTTTCCTTGTGATTTCTTACAACAAGATGAAGTAAGAACCTTGTACATGTCTGGACCGCATGTGGTCAAATCCTGATTTTATAACGCGACGTCGTCCGACCACATCACCAAACACGTAAACTAAAGCCGTGGCACTCGGCTGATCAATGGTGGAAATACGATCAGTCAGTCAGTCAGTCAGTCAGTCAGTCAGTCAGTCAGTCAGTCAGTCAGGGACATTCCAGATTAAAGGGCTGGCCCTGCTGTTGGAGTCCAGACAAAAACAGTGTCTAGTTGTTGTTGAGCTGTTGGTTTCATTTAAATTACTGTTTGAGGCCCAAAGAAAATAAAAATTATATATAAAAGTCTAAAAACTGGCTCATTAAAATTGTTGTACTGGCAGTTTTACTTTAGTAAATGATCCGAGTATTTCTTCCACCATATATATTATATTATTATATTTTAATATAATATTTGATAATCAGCACACAGTAATTGCAGGACGTGGAAACCAGCTGATTGTCCTTTGTGCTCTGTGAGATGATGTTGGGTCTGACACCAGCTGATCAGCAGACTTTACATTTTTTACTTGGGGTAAATGATTTAAAATCTCCCTGAATGCTTGTTAGAAAATATTTTTCTTCCTGCCTTTATGTCACTGTTATTAAATAGAGCTGCAGACATCCAAAAATATCAATTTGATATAATAAGGAAGGAAAACTTTTTTTTAAAAACATAACACTATAAAGTTTGTGCAGCAAAGCATCACTGTCCCGGTGGATATGGCTTTTAGAAGTGCAATCCTCACTCTGACTGCTAAATCCTGCCACAGCTGTTAGCTGCACATTAGCTGCACATGCTAACTCTCTCTGTGCATAATTCACCACTCAAGTCGTTTGACACATGAATCCACAGACGCTGTGTTTGTTGCAGGTCGTGTCGTATGGAAGCAAAGAAAGGCCATAAATATAAATTATTCTTAAAGCAAACTGTGAAATATAACCACTACAGAATATTTAATAGTGAAATTAAATTATTACTATTAATTACATTTTAATATTCTAATTGAAAATCCGTCTGTGTGAATTTATGACATTTTAATTTGAAACTTCCGGAAGGTCGTTTCACATTTCGTAAATTTAGAAACTACAGCTTTTTTTTGGGTCATGTGACATGAACATGGACATTTAATCTTGAATTTTAGCATCTGACATTAAAACAAACTAAAGCTGAAATGATTAGTTGGTTCATCTTTTGGAAATTTCATACAGATGGTTTTCAAAGTTAAACATTTCAATGCTTCAAATTCAACAAATTTCTTTAAATTTACATACAGACACTCTGTTATGTGATATTAATATTAATGACCATCATTACTTAAAAAACAAAACATCTTTAACATTCATTTATTGATAATTTCCCTTTTTTCAATCCTCACTACTTTCTTTATTTCGTAATTTTATATCCCTTATTATTAATAACTGATTAAAAGGTTTGTTCATTTAGTTCATGAATATGTTGGTATAACTGTGTCTGTGTATATGTATTTTAGAATTTATTATATCTGTATTTTTAATGTACAAAGACATTAATTTCTAAAATAAAAAATACAAGTATTCAGCAGTGGTTAATTTCCACAGTTATTATTATTATTATTATCTTTGCTTCCACACGTTTTTTTGTATCTGGACTGAATCATTTTTTCTACGATGGCTCTGAAAGTTTTTCACTAACTCTGAAAAGTTTTTTTCACATCAATTGAAATTTGTCCGAAGCTTGTTTTCTATGCAACCTGTTGCAAATAAGTTTCTACTCACTCACATGAAAACTTCCTGTCACCATTTCTCTCCTCACCTCTACATTCCTCCCTCTCTCTTTCTCTCTCTTACTGTACATACTCATGCTCTCTCTTTCTCTTTTATTTTCCATCCTTTACCTTCCATACATTAATATTTTAAATGTGCTTTTATGTTTGTATGTGCGCAAATATGTTGAACCTGCAACAGGGCATGTGCGGCGGTGAAACGCCTGCTCATGGCTCCAATGATCCACGTTACTAAACTCACCAGTAGCTTCAGCGTTCAGAGTACCAGACTTCTTCACTTTGACCTTTATGTTAGTTTGCATACATGTGCACATACATGAATGTGCTTTTAACTTAACCCCCCCCC
>NW_019525143.1:8166-15173 GCF_002814215.2 Seriola lalandi dorsalis
CCCCCCCCCCCCAAGAACACACACAAAACAAACATCACATGTACAACAACCAACGACCCCTCCAGCCTCTTCAGTACATGTTCATGTGAACGACTCCTGGACCATCAGACCGCTGAGAAACAAGCCTGAGAACATGTGTCAAAAACATCTCAGTAAAAATATAAAAAGCTTCAAATGATGATGAATATTACCCATCATGCATTCTGTTCAGGATTTTATACGCTACAAATTACTGCAGCGTGCGAGAGGTGATGACTGTTAACGTCACACCTGCTGTTTGGGACGTCTGTTTATCTGATGCAGGATAAACATCACGTGTTAATCCTTTCAAAATAAAACATAGCTTTAACAGGTTTACTGTTGAGTTTAAATCATTACAATAAGATGAAACGATCATTTCCAGCTGGACTTTGTTTCTCGTCGTGCCAGTTTTATTTAGGGACATGTGATTTGTTTTGTTTTTTTAAAATCTGATCTTTTTCCACTTACACAAAACCTATTTTTATATTTTACTTTTTGTCAGATTAAATGGACGAGAAATAACTGTGTTAATTTGTGTTTGTTAGGGTTGTCGTTAGGGGGATTTTGTTACTTTCAGACAGAACCAAGCTAACAGTTTCCCCCCGTTTCCAATCTTTATGCTAAGCTAAGCTAAGCTAAGCTAAGCTAACTGGCCTCTGTAGCTTCATATTCAGTTACGGGTGATATGGATCTTATCTAACTCTTATTATTCCTTCACTGCACTGCAGACGTGTTTTTTGCGGCTGTGTTCTGCCTCTGGATGTTTCGGAGATAACTGCGTCGCTGTTAGCGTTTCCTGTTTCTCACAGTTCGTAACAACACACGACTGATATCAACAAACGTTAATAAGACGAAGATTCATTCATTATCAAAACTCCTAAATTCTCCTTTTTACTGAGATTTTTTTGACTCAGTTTTGAGTTTTCATCTCTTCCAGGTTTGGACTCGGGTCCCGGTCTCCAGGAGTCGTCCCCTAGTGTACGAGTCTCGCTACAGTACATGTAGTAAATACAGCAGAGCGTCACTGTATCAGCGACACGGCCCCCCCTCACGTACATGTTACCATTACACATATAGCACACCCACTCAGTACAAGAAGAATATGATGATAATAATAATAATAATAACACTATAAGGTAACTTTCCTAACATCCCTTCCCCTCTGCTCGTGGACCCGCCCCCCATCATGTCGCCCACCCCTCCGATAGCCTCATGCGTTTGACCGACGGGCTGTGGCGCTCGTCCTGACCGGACAGGGGTCGCAGGAGGAAGCTGTCGTTGCAGTGGTGATCCTCGCGGTCCTCGCTGCCCTCGTACGAGCTCCCGCAGCTGGACGCGCTGTCGCCGGGGGAGCGGCCCGCGTCGTTGGGACCCCGGCCAGAGGCGGAGTATCCGGCTGTGGTCACGCCCCCTCCGAGTACTCCTGCGCCGACCATGCCGACGCCCCGGTCTCTGGGGGGAGAGGCTGGCTCGGACTTGATGTGCAGGTTCTGATGGGCGGAGGGGAGGTTCAGGTTCGAGTTCTGACACAAGTTCCTGTAAGAAAAGAGGGAGGAGTCTCAACCCGGCTCAACACTGAGGGTTTATCAATCCTGATCATTGATTAACCTGAAAGATTTATCCTCACACTTCACGGATCTGACACTGAAGTCCTGGGCGACTTCGTCCAGAAAACTTTATTCAAACGAGGCGACAGTGACATTAAACTGAACTCACTACAGTTTATAATGGATCACCTGACGGCGGCCATGTTGGAAATCAGAGCGTACATCAGTGTTTCCAGCTGTTTATCAAGTTAAAGGCTCCTGAACTTCTTGAGTTCCTGTTGTTTATTATTTTACGTCTAAAGTTATTTTAGTTATTATCTGCATTTGATTTGTTCAGTGTTTTTTTGTTTTGTTTGATTTTAATAATTGTTTTATTTGTTCTTTCTGTGTGTTGGACGCCAGGAAGCTCAACAACCACTGTGTGTAGCTAACGGGGATCCCGAAATAAAGACATACATTTAGAGACTGCACTAGTTTAAAAAAAACGAATTATTTTGATTATAAAATGAGAGAGAACCAATAAAATTGAAAGAAAATGAAGAATGAGGACGAATGTGAAAAGTCCTTGTAGTTCAGTTACAGCGGTGGATTCATGGCTCAGCTGGAGGGAAAATGTCTAGACCACTTTGTAATGTTGAATGAACAAACAAATATGAGAAGCTGTGATCAGGAGGACAAAAAGGAGGGAAAACGTTTGGCTGATTTACTTAAAATATGTGATTTATATAAAGAGCAGGTTCAATAAGACGTTTTCATTCTGCAGTGTTGAATTCTTTTCTACTCTATAGTGTTTGTCACAGGCGCTCACCCCATGTGTCCGAGTGCTGGGTGCTGCAGGTTCTGGATCTGCTGGTGCTGCCAGCTCGTCACTGATCCCAGACCAGAGCCTCCGAATCCAGACAGAGAGGACAGGTCGGTCCCCAGGCAGAACTCTGAGGGAAACACACAGAGAAAATCCTCCTCGTTAACTGGATCCTGTACGAGGCGGCTCCCCGTCTGCAGCAGCTTCCTGTCTGTGAGACTCACCTGTGCCATAAGAAGAGCTGAGCGTCGACGGGTACCCGCCCATCCCCTGCCCAGGTAGAGTCGGAGCAGCGATGGAGACGGAGGGAGTCGACAGCGTCTGAGCGGTCTGAGAGTGATTTATTCTCTGGTTCTGCAGAAACAAAGAACAGGAACATCTATAAGATCCAGAAACCATCTCAGTGTAGTTTTACATCTCCTCTCTCAGGCTTCTCTCTGGAGCTCTAGTAACAACAGGTCTGTGAGCCAATCAGAGGAGAGGAGGCTCTGAGCCTCTCTTCTGATTGGCTGACTGTTTTCTGAGTGATCCAATAAAAATAAAGCAGATTTCAGGTAAAAACACTCAGAGAAACCAAATCCTGCAAGGTTTGGATGGTGGGTCCAGGTGGGCGGGGCTTGGTGACTGCTTTGTTGTGACATCACAAAGTTCCAGAAGTCCTGACGGCTGGTTTTAAGGCTCAGTTTCTGAATACAGGCTGTGTGCATTTCTCTGTGGACTGAGGCTTTGATACTTTCACAGTATTAATATAGAAGCTAGAGCTGATCTATAATCACACTACACATGGACACAGACCTTTACACTGGAGGAGCTTTAAATAACACTTGAGTAAATGAACGTAGTTACGTTCCAGCTGAGGAATCCGACTGTATAAACTCTCTATCAGCTGGTTCCAGCTCTTAATGAAGCTTCATGATGTTTGAGTGACGCTTCAAACCTAAAACTCCATGTCTGAATGTCTTGTGCATCATTTTGACACATTTCCCTCTGAATTCAGACGGATAATTTCTTTGGGGATTTTAGTTTACTGCTAAATTTGAGCTGTGTGGGTTTGAACAGAAGAACTACAAACTGTTGAATACTGTTTTTTTTTTTTTTTTTACAGGGAATTCTTGATGAAACCAGCTCCTGTTTCCTGCACGTGTGTCCACATACGTTAGCTTATTGTTTGTACCATAACAAAAGATTTGTCACTCAAACTTAAACACAGGGAGGGAGTTCGGCAGGAGACAGAGGGAAACAACAACAGCTCCTCAAACCAGAAAAGAAAGTACTTTATCAAAACCTTTGTCTTTGTTTCTGTTGGTGCAAAATGTTGAATTATAAGATGCATAAAATCTGTAACATAGTGAAGGTCATTCAACACTGAACAACACCAGATTTAACAGCTTCTACTTACCAACATAAAATCAAAGTCCTCACACTGCAGAGCAGCATTAAAACACAAACTCAAATTATTCCACGATTCATAACGACAGAAATCAACACAATCAAAGTGACATGAAATAAAAGCTGGAGCGGCAGAGACACTCACTATAGTCGGCATGTTGTTGCACTTGTTGGAGGGGGGCATCAGGGTCCGGAGGTCGGGCTTGCGGCTCATGCTCATCTGAGGAGGACTCTTGTCCTGCAGGTTTTTGGAGACTCCTCCAGGAGACAGGAGGCCGGGGGAGGGGCAGTGGCCGCTGTAGCTGCCGTTTCCTGGGGAGGGACACGAGTGGAAATACAGCTTTTATTATAATACACTAATATCTCATTTATTCATTTCATGTTTTTAGTTTTATTAATTAAATGTTATTTATCATGGTATATTTATTGCTGTTACTTTGTCAGTTTTTATCCTTTTGTTCTTACTTTTTTGTGATTTTTTATTATTTTCTTCATATTTTATCAAATTATTTCTCTGTCGTCAATATTTTATTGATCGCTCTGCTGATTAGTTTCGCAATTAATCGTTTGATCTATAAAATGTCAGAGGAATTATAATTATAATAATAAAGTCCAGGGTGACGACCAACGATCCAACAACAGTTATAAATCCTGACATTTAAGAAACTGGAACCAGAGACTTTTTTGTTTAATTAATTAAAGTGTCATTGATCAATTATTGAATAAATGAGTTTGTTAACTGGATCATGACTCTGAATATGAAAATAGTGACAGTGACCGGAGGAACTCACCCACACTGGAGACCACAGTCAGCTCTGAACCCATCAGTCCTACAGACAGAAAACACACCGTCAGACATCAGACGTCACACACACACACACACACACACACACACACACACACACACACCTGCATTCCCAGTGCTGGAGGGCCGCTGAGGGGACATGCTGTTTCTCTGCAGGGAGGGGTGTGTGTGAGAGATGGGCAGCAGGTTGTGGTTACTCAGACCGCCCCCTATTCCAGGGTGGGAGTACAGGAGTCCGCTGGTGTTGCTGCCTGGGATGGACACCCCCATGTCGTAGTTGGAGGGGGGCAGACCCTGCTGGACAGTGAACACTACTGGTTAACACAAGACGCCGCCGACACCTGAAGCCATGAACACGAAGCAGCTGTGAACTTACGCAGAGTCTCTGTCTGTTGATCATCAGGTCGATGTCCTCGTTGATCTTGCGGTACTTGTCCTCGGACTCCGGGCTCTGGCCCGCGGAGTCGTCGGCCTCGATGTCGGGGCTGTCGCAGCCGTTTAAACCCTTCTTACGCAGCGTCTGGACAGAAGAAGAAGAAGAAGAAAAGAGGCGTGTCAACACACAAACATCTGGAGTAAAACATCTGTTCCTTCCTCCCACAAACTCCTGTATGTTCAATAATAACAATCATCATGATATTTTCTTCCTTTATATGAAGACAAGTATTGAAGTGGTGAGTGTTTGTAGTTCCCTGCAGAGTCTGTGACCTCTTGTTCATTATTTATTATTCACTATTATAATCATTATTATTACTAATGAGCTACTGGACACCTGAATTTCCCCCAGGGCTTAAATAAAGTATATATCCATCTATCTATCTTTTTTTTGTACCTTGTTTTAAAAACTTTGGTCAGTGGCTTCACATGATGCCACTGATCAACAGGTGGCAGTGATGCTCCACGATACAACAAAATGTGCCATCGAGGGCAGAGAGGAAGAGGAGGAGGAGGAGGAGGAGGAGGAGGAGGAGGATGTAAACAACACAGGGTTCAAACTTTTAAGAGAAATCAGTTTTACAATTGTTTTGTGAGGCAGTGAACGCACCTGACACGTTTAGTTAGAGCTCAAGGCGAAACACGGGGACGTGTTCTGATGAACGTAAAAAGGTGAAAAAAATATTTCATGTTTTATACAGAACTGTGAAACAAAAAAAAGTTCATATGTTTAGATTCTTCTCCATCAGGAAGCGTCTGATTGGTCCAAACGAGTCCAAACACACAGAGTCAGGAAGTAAAGCAAGTGAAGTTTATTAATATTTCTATATAAATGTATTCATAAAGACCCTCCTCAGAGGAACAGGGAGTCCTGCAGCAGATGGTCTGGACCCCTGAAGAACTGCGAGCAGGTGAACGAGGAGAACTGGTGCTGCTTTAAAGGCAGAGGGGGTTTTTTATTTTCTCTTTACTGATAAATTAAAATGAATTATGACATTATTTTTTAAAGTATCCTCATTTACTTTAAATGCCTAAAACCTCTGCACAGTGCTGTTGTTTTTACTGCTTCTACTGTGTTCGCATGTGTGTGTGTTTATACGACATCTCGTCCCTCTAATTGTCCTTATTATATTGAATTATATTGTTTGTCCTCCCTCTGTAGCTCCGCCTTATTTCTGTCTTGCTTTTAATTCGTTTGTCAGAGCATTTTGCAACCTGTTTTTAAAGGCGCTATATCAATAAAGCTGTTATAATTATTATCATTACACATGAAAAAACATGTTCCAGACTCGTAAGGAAACACGACAGAGAAGCAACTTCACTCTACAAACCTGTTTAACGTTCACAAGAATTAATTAAGAACTTTAAACCTTCAAAGTAAAATGGCTGCAGCGCATGTTTCTGCCACAGGATGGCGCCACGTGAGCAGATATTAAACAGACTGAACATCTTCATCATCCACTCACTTTGTGAAGCACATCGAGAGGATGGAACCGTCAGACCTGAGCCACGTTTCAACAGTTTGATCAGAAAAATTCAAATTAAAAAATGTTTTTCCTCCGACTTCCTGCTGTTACTGTCATGTTTATGACATCATGTAAAGTGTGTGTGTGTGTGTGTGTGTGTGTGTGTGTGTGTGTGTGTCAGACATGTTGTGTGTGTGACTCAAACATCATGTCAGTGTTGTGAAATCTGTCCTTCCTCTCATGCAGGTATCAGGTGATAATGACAATGAAGATGATGATGGTGTGTGCGTGTGTGTGTGTGTATGTGTGTGTGTAGAGTACAGTATGTGGTTTGGCTCTCAGTGGCCTGCTTCAGCACTTCACAGCCCATTAGTCCAGTCTGTCACTGGATGACTGCAGCGTGCACGCGCACACACACACACACACACACACACACACACACACACACACACACACACACACACACACACACACAGGGGGCTCAGTGGTTGGGCCACTGGAGCTATCCCACTCATCCCAGTCATGTCCACCTGTTTTGCTTT
>NW_019525143.1:15442-27535 GCF_002814215.2 Seriola lalandi dorsalis
CCAATGCTAGTGTGGCTAGCGGCGGGATGGCCGTAGAAGGCTATTTTTTCCTCCAGCGTGTCTCGTCACTCCCATCCCTCCCTCACAATCTGTCAATCTGGCTCGTCTATTAAAACACAAAACCGACCGCACCAGCTTTCACACACACACACACACACACACACACACACACACACACACACACACACGCTGTGCACCATATTACTACTACACACCCACTCCTTCCTCTTTCAATAAAAGAGCTCGACTGTGTAAATCTAACGAAGCTGTGGAGGAAGAAGTTCAGATTATTTATTTAAGTAACTCCAATAGTTGAAGACTTTTACTTTGAAAGTTTAACTTTTACTCTGACAGGGTATTTTTATTATTTCATTATTATTTTTATTCAGCCTGGTGTCGATGCTTTGACACCATATAAAGAATAAAGTAGAAGCACTTCAGTCCAGCAGTTGAGTAAATATTCATATTTACTTTCCACCACTGAACAGGAATGTGTGTGTCTGTCTGTCTGTCTGTGTGTGTGTGTGTCTGTCTGTCTGTCTGTGTGTGTGTGTCTGTGTGTGTGTGTGTGTGTCTGTCTGTCTGTGTGTGTGTGTGTGTGTGTCTGTGTGTGTGTGTGTCTGTGTGTGTGTGTGTCTGTCTGTCTGTGTGTGTGTCCGTCTCTGTGTGTGTGTGTGTGTGTCTGTCTGTCTGTCTGTCTGTGTGTGTGTCGGTCTGTGTGTGTGTGTGTGTGTGTGTGTGTGTGAGTGTGTGTGTGTCTGTCTGTGTGTGTGTGTGTGTGTGTGTGTGTGTAGCGGCAGGTGGTTAGAACAGCTTTCTGGAGACAGAGAGGGAGACAGCTGAGGAGGGAGGATGCCATAATATCATGCCAGCCCCCCACCCCCCCCACACACACACACACACACACACACACACACACACACACACACACACACACACACTCACACACACACACTTCCACACCTCCTCCCTCACTCTGTTTCTTTTCCATCGATTTTGGTTTTTCTTTTTTTCAGTCTCAGTTGCTGCCACTGCTCTTTTTTTTCTGTGGGTGGTCTCCTCCTCTTCCTCCACCACTTCCACATCTGATGATGCTCTGAGTGCATGTGTGTGTGTGTGTGTGTGTGTGTGTGTGTGTGTTCAGCGTGTGCCAGGGAACATGACATGCAGCTTTTACAGCATCCCACTACAAATGCTCAGGCAGCAGATGGAACTTCGGTCCAAAATTAGAGCATCGAGTATTTACAGTCCTGAACCTACGAGATCTACAAACAAAGAAGAAGACGAAGAAGAAGAAGAAGAAGAAGAAGAAGAAGAAGAAGAGGAAGCAGCAGAAGAAGAGGAAGAAGAAGACTCTTCAGTGATGCTTTATTTTACGTCTCCTGTATTTTCCTGTATCTAACTTCCTGGAAACTTTCTTCATAATTTCCTATATAATATTAACTGATATTTAGTCGTTAATTACTTGAACAGTCTGAGTCGTTTGACAATGATTATAAAAAAAATGGAGAAACACTTTTGTGAAGCCAAGAGTCAGGTGACCCTCTGAAGGGCCCGGCCCCCAGGTTGGGAACCAGTGGACTGAACTATGTCAGTGTACATGACGTAGTTAAAGCAGCTACAAAAGTAAAATGACTCATGTCGATGATCTGATCAGAGATCAGATCATCAGGAAGCACTTTTAAGGTTTAACTACAGGAAGTACTTTTATTGTGATACTTTAACCAAAGAAAGTACTTTTACAGTGATACTGAAGCTGATGATACTTCTGTACTTAAGTATGATTTAAAATGCAATACTTTTACTTGGAGTATTTTTTACATTGTAATATTTGTACTTTTACTAAAGTAAAGTATCTGAAAACTTCAAACAAAGTATTTTCCATGTGAGACATTTGTGAACATAAAGGATAAAATATCTAGAGGAAATATTAAAAAAACTTTAGCAGGACGTCTAGAATCAAAATAACATTAGATGAAGTTTCTGAACATTAAACTGAGACTCGGCTCCTCGGCCGTCGTCTTCCTATTCTTTATTTTCCTGCCGTGGCTCGCACAGTGAGACGCACACACTCAGTCATTCACAGGCAAACCACAGTCACACACACTCACAGCCCGTCATGGCTATTCTTAGCCGTGTCCCGGGCTATTTTTAGACCACTACCAGTTTCCAGCCATTTAGCAGGGAGGGATCACAGCCAACACAAAGGAACTGGACTCACTCTGAGAGCATGTGTGTGTGTGTGTGTGTGTGTGTGTGTGTGTGTGTGTGTGTGTGCTCCACCTTATTGAAAACTTCATCTGTTTCTAATCTGAAACAGGAGGCACAGTTAAACACACACACACACACACACACACACACACACACACACACACACACACACACACACACACACACAGAGAGAGAGAGCAGGCCAAAGCAAAATAAGGTTGTCGGAGTAAAAGTGAGGAATGCAGATCTCCTCAGATTTATAAATAGCAGCAAGGTTCCCAGGCTAAATGAACACAATACAATAAGCTGATAGTTATCTGGCCTGCACCCTGTGTACACACACACACACACACACACACACACACACAAATAGGCACATGCCAACCCGCCACATGAGGAAAAAAAAAAGAAGAAAAGATGACCAAGACAAAGGAGCCTCTCTTCTGCTGAATTCCTGTCTGGCAGATTTTTCATTGGTTCAGAGTCTTTTCACAGCGAAGTGTGTCGACTATCACACAGTCTCACGCCACAACAACTCCTCCACAAGTCAATACAAACCAGTCAGTCAGAAAATTAATACAATTAATCACATTCTTTTTATCTTAATTAAAAGTAAAAGTTCAACATTTTTTGAAATAATCTTACTTGCTTACTTTTCCAAGAGAATGATACTAAACATTTAGCTCAGCACCAAGTGTGGAAGCACGGGGAAACATCTGTCCACTATCGCTGCACGATATGCAAAACAAATCATATTCCGATTTCAGTTTTCATTTAATTTCCACTGAACAGCATAAAAAATGATGATGATCTGATTTTTATTGGTTCTTGTACCAAACAAACATCTGGAGAACATGATTTGTATGTCGCTGCGTCTCTGTAGCACCACGACACTTACGGTGCTAACAATGCTAATGCTAACTGCACAACAACGTCATGACACATTTTACTTTTATCAAAAAAAATGCAGCTCCTGTGATTTGGATATTTCACCTATCGACATCTGTAAAAACTCAGTTATTAACACTTTATACCTTGTTTTTTTTTATCTGTGCTGCATCAGAAAAGAAAAACTTTCACTAGAATCAGTGAATTCATTTGCAGGGTCGAAGTAAATACATTGAAATCTTTACGTGTATTTCAAGTTCAGTGAACTTTGACCTGCGACTTTTTGCATTTAACCCAAACATATATAAACATATATATCAGTTATTTTCAGTGTAGCTAAATGCTGCTGGATTATATCACATACTAATTTGCATATTCTTGACATAATTCAATTACTATTTTCATATGAATACAAGAATTTAAAAAATAAAAAGATGATGTTTAATCTGTACATGAAATAATATGATAATGAAAATGGTGATTCATAATTAAAGCTAATTAAAGCTAATTAAAGCTAAGCTCCTGAGAGTCAGTGAAGTTTAGTCTCATGATTTATTAAGATTCAACATGTTATTTAATGAGCTTTACAGGTGTTTTAAACACTAGACAGGGCCAGGCTAGCTGTTTCCCCCTGCTCCCAGTCTTTATGCTAAGCTAAGCTAACCACACTGTGACTCCAGTCTCATAACAAACACAGACATGAGAGTGATGTCTGTCTTTTCTGAATTAAAGCTGTATTTCCCTTTAAATGATGAACTATTCCTTTAAAAATCTAAACCGTCACCAGCTCCAACACGCTGAGCCCGTTCCAGCGCCACTCTGGCTCGGTGAGCGTGACCTTGGTGCAGCCGCCGCGGCACCACGGCGTGCCGTGTACTGTTGCCTCAACATGAGAGGTTACACATGTCTCTCAAAGACCTGTGTCCCTCTCATCATCCAGTCAGAGACTCGGCACAGAGCGCTGGCCAAGAATCAAATGTTATCAGCAAACACACACACACACACACACACACACACACACACACACACACACACAGCGAGGTGCAGACCAAGCCTGAGCTTTAATACAAATTCATTAAATATAAGTAATAATAAAGGAAACACAAGACGATATTACAACTGTTTGTTTCCTTAATCCTTTCCTCAGCTGTTTTCATGTAAGCTAAGTGTAAAACTCTCGTGGGTAAATGGACGATGAGTTAAGTTTGTTTTGTTTTTTTTACAGTTTCCAATGTCAATAATGAACTTTCATTTTCAAATTATTACAATATACAAAACACAATGTCTAAATTTAACCAGTCATTTTCATTCTTCAGTACAAAACAGCAGTTTTCTTCCAACCTAATCTTTCTAATTTATCTCCACAGCAACCAAACACTAAACAAAACTCGCACCAGTGTCCATTAGCATACAGCCATGCTAACCGCTATGCTACAGTGCTAACATATAGCTACGTCCATCTACACCAGCTTCTCTACAGCAGGTTTTAGCTCCCAGTGGGAAGGTGCACGTGTCAGTGGAACATCAGTGACGTGCTCGTGGTATGTGCACACGCACGTGCACGTTGAACACCAGCGACACGCCATACCACCAGTCAAAGTGACTTATCACAAAGAATTTTTAACACCGTCACATACGGATGGTGTTGTACAGTCTCATCTGCCAGAGACATGGTGTTTATAACTGACACACAGCTGTGGCATGGAAGTCAAACAGCAGCAACTGTGACATCATAACTATATTGATAATTGATTGATTGATTCAGTTTTCAAATGTGAGTATCTGATGCTTTTCTTTGACATATATGATGATCACTGAACTTAATCTACTGTTGTTTGGACAAAACACGTGAAGAAGATAGATATGATGTTTTCTGACATTAGATATAAACAACAATTAATATTTGTTGTTGTTATTTAGACTCGAAAAATCATTTACAATGATGTCGAGTGGATAAAAATACTAGTTAAAAAAAGAAAAATCAATTAAAACAAATTAATTAAAATTAATAAATAATCTAATGACAAGAATCAATCAAAACAGATATTAAAATGTCAGAGATTAAGAATCTAAAATGACCAAGAGAAACAACAATTTAATTTTTAGTGTTTTGTAGTGAGTTCCAGGCCAATCAGTTCTAATCAGTTCATTGATAAAATCATAGCCACATAAATCAATAATGACAATAACTGGTTAGTTACCACCTCAAAACTAAAGTGGCGTATCATCAGCCACTTTCCAATCCTTCCTGTTTTATTTTGAAACCTCTGCAGAGATTTAATATTAATATTTAAGAGCAGAAACAATGTCAGGGTGCGAGACAGGAAGGATGGAGGTTTGGTGGATGGACATAAAAGTGTTCGGGGAAACCAAAAGCACCGTAACACCAAACTGTCTCTCCTCAGTTTGACTCTTTATGACTCTGAACAAAAACAACAAAAACACCAGGAGGAGATGAAAAGGAAGAGAATAATCCAAACCCTCAGGAAAAGGAAGCCGGAGGGCAGCGAGGGAGGAAATGTTGTACAGAGGATAAAGTGGACGCAAGGTACAGCGAGCAGCAGTAAATAAACCCGGGGAAACGGCGCAGAGATGAAGAGGCCGCCTGGACAGATTATAGTAACGAGCTAAACAGGATTGTGGTGGATTACAGGGGATTACAGAGAGGGTAAACCCGGGTGTGTGACGGGGCAGGCCAAGAGACCATGTGGTGGGCCGCGTGGAGGGAAACGCTCAGGTACATACACACATACAGGATGTACATGTGAACACAATGAGCACACACACACACTCACACACACGAGCTCACAGCAGCAGCAACACCCCTCCTGCCCGAGCTCATGCCAACAAACATGGGATGGCTTGTTCTTTTATTTTGAAGGTGGAGAGAGTCGACACTGATGTTGTTGTACCTGCTCTAAAAAGTCCAATTTAATATTTCCTTACAATAAAATCTGTTCCACAAAACACTTTTACTTAAAGTCTGAGTTAATGTTTCTTTAAAATAAAAACCTTTGCACTAAACACCTTAACTCTTCTCCTTAAGGTTTCCTTAAAATTTTCACTTAAGTATTTAAGGTTTTCTCCTGATCTCAGTCTTATACTTAAGGAACCACTTAACCAAACTAAGAAAGGATGAACGTCCCAACAAGAGTTTTCTGTGATCGGAAGAACCTGATGGACACGATCAATGAGAGGAATTGATTTTGCTCTATAGATTTGATCTTCAGCCGGGTTTATGATTTGATCCGATCACTCCACTTTCCTCAGCAGTTATTGATGCTCTGTGGTTTGAGGCTACGGGATCTTTCCGGTCAATTATTGGTGAAGTATGTCATGTACATCGATCAGCCGTCGTCTCCATGGAAACTGTAGAATTTTACCGCTGTAAAATCTCTGTCATTGCCGCAAATGCTTTAACGTTTTTCCTTAACAAAGGAAACCTTTTAAGTTATTCTGAGCAACAACCTTAAGTAACTCCCTCAGCTGAGGAGATATTCAACCGTCGTAAGTAAAAACTTAAGGTATTTTATGAAACTGGCTCCTGAGCTGCAGCTCTAATAAACTGGACGCAGTAGCAACGAAGCACAACATCCATTCAAGCCACAACTGAGGAGGAAAGGGTTAACAGCCCTCACTGCTCTTATCAAATGATGAAAAATATCTCGAGACCGTGTATCAATAATAAGGATTTTCACCTTTTTCTTTTTACACTTCACATTATTTCTGACAGAATGAATCAAGGAATAAAAACCTCCGCTCAGCGACTCCTTCCTGCTCTTTGACATTTCACAGCTTAAGTTCGACCTTGGTGACACGGTGTGCTTAGTGAAGTGTGTGTTCACAGTTAGTGTTAATATGTGTGTGTGTGTGTGTGTGTGTGTGTTTGGCAGAAGCATACACTTGCTATTGTGTTCTCCTAACACTATTACATAAGTCGAAGCTGAACAAGGTTCAATCTAATACAAACTGTGTTGCCCTGTGCTGGTGCAATGCTGTACAGTGCCGTCTGTCACACACACACACACACACACACACACACACACACACACACACACACACACACACCTGCACACACACATGGTCTACAGTTGAAGCTGCAGATCTGAATCCAACAGCTGTGACACTAATTGTACAATCCCTTCAATCTTTTCCAGCCACGAAAACAAACAGTGAATATTCACATTTAAGAAGCTTTAAACAGCTAATCAATTATCACTGACCTCTCCTGTCAATCAGCTTATTAACAATATGTGTGTGTGTGTGTGTGTGGTGTGTCACTTACGTCCACGATGTCGGAGTTGGTCCTGCTCTCGTGGGGCTCGTTGTACTCGGTGTATTTGAGCAGAACTTTGTCCATGTCGGTGCTGGCGTACTGGAACAACTTGTTGGTGCTGTTGAAGATGATGAGGGCGATCTCACAGTCGCACAGCACGCTCAGCTCGTACGCCTTCTTCATCAGACCAAACTTACGCTTGGTGAAAGTCACCTGGAGAAAAGAAGAGAAACGTTAAGAATATGTGGCTGTAGTCTTAGCGCTCATTTTGGAGCATTATTGGTGATTGATTAGCTTCAAGAACCAGTGACACTATAGATTTTATCCCACTGACTGTGTTTGGTGGTAATTAACAAACGTTAACATGCTAACACATAAACTAAGATGGTGACCAAGGAAACATTATAGCTAGCTAGCTGTTAGCATTGTCATATGAGCATGTTAATATGCTAATGCTAGCACGGCTGATGCTCAGCTCAAGTGCAGCCGCACAGAGCTGCTAGCGTCGCTGTAGCAAGTGCTAACTAGCAGTAATCTTAAACGTGGGAAAAAAAAGAATTAAGGCAAAAATAAATAAATAAATGAAACAATTACTAAATAATATGAAGTTCAGACTGTTAATCTGCATTTAAAGTCACATTAAAAAACACGTTCTGGTTCCATTTTAACTCTCAGAACATTTTAATTGAGTTTATCTCTTTCTGTCTTCATTTTACATTTATATACTGTAGGTGTGTAATTATACCAACAGATCGCAGTAAGTTCTCAATGTCCTGCATGTTTTCATTTAAAATCATAATGTCATCATGTCATAACTCTTATTATAAATCTAAGAAAGCATCTGTATCTGAAGATGTAGCTGCACTTTGACAGATTTTATAACCTGGATAACTCAGTTTTCCACATTAGATCATAATCAGGGATATGAAAAGAAAATCTAAAGTGTAATAAACTGCAGAACAAACTATCTTAAGTTTAATAAACACACTGGTTCTGTATGTTCCTTTGAAGATATCGTCACGCTCCTCCTCTTTCTGGTTTACACACACACACACACACACACAGAAGCAGTGGTTTAAGGAAAGTGGCGGGGTCAGTGCTGCCCTGCTACGAGGGTCAGGAAGCATATGTGCCTGCATTTCCTGTCATAACAGGAAGTGAGGAACCGCTCCCCCAGACAGGACTTTTTCTGTGCATGTGTGTGTGGTGTGTTTGTGTGTGTGTGTGTGTGTGTGTGTGTGCACTTGTGTGTGACACTTGTACACATACAAAAGTCCCATTGACAATATGCTGTTTTGACTCAGGTGTCATGTTTCTTGTCAGATACAGACACACATACAACCCCCTCCCACAGTCAGACAGTGTGTGATGATCATATGACATGATATCACCAGTTTGAGGAACTATAGTGCGTCTGTGTGTGTGTGTGTGTGCGTGTGTGTGTGTTGATGGCCTTTTTTCAGATGTGGAGGATGTAACATTTCTAGATTCATCTCTCTGTGGCTCTTTGACATTCATTTGTGAAATGTTTATTCTCACAGCACATTTACAGAAAGAGTCAAGTGCTCATGATGCATCTTTAGCTCCTGGTGCCTGAGAGGAAACGTTCATTCACTGGTGCATGTCTGAAAGTTGTCTGTGTGCTTACATGTCTGTTTCGTTCGTCCATGATCCGCGCTATCTGAATCTTTTTTCTCCCCATCTTGGTTATTTTCTCTGTTGCTTTTCCTCTTTTTCACAAACGTCTTCTTCTACTTTGGCTCCTTGGTTTTGACTTTCAGGTCCTCAAGGTTTTTCACGTTTCAATCCCAAACTGCTGGCTGGCTCCTAACAAAGTAAAAACACAGCAACACAACATTATCATTAGGGTGAAAAAAAAAGAGCCACGCATGCCCACAAACGGAAGACAGGAAGAGGATAAACCAGTTTAAAGATTCTGTCATACAAAGACACGAAATGACAAAAGACTCCAAAACAAAACCCCAGATAGAAACATGTATGAACACAGCATCTAATTACCAGAAATGGGATTGCGTGTGGGTACCATGGCATGCTGTGTTGCAGAGTTTAAGCAGCGTGCACGCACAGACAGGCAACATATTGTCTGTTTGCATACCCGTCCATTCACTGCTGCTGTATCCCCCCGACACACCCATAACCCCAGCTTCCTCAGGGGGTTACTGTACGCCGAGGAGGAAGTGAAACAGCCCGGCATGTCAGCATGCAAATAATAAAGAGTGATGAGTTTTTCTGTGTCGTTTGCTACGTAAAAAAACATCTGGAGGTTTATAAAAACCACATTTGAAGACAGGAACTGCTCTTCAGAAAACTTCCTCTCTGGGTGGAAGCATCATGAACATAATAGGATGAGATTCACTTCGATAATGAAACTGTATTCGTATGTAGCACATTTCAAACGAAATGATGCAACACAAGATGAAAACAATCATTCAGACAAAAGATAAGAACACATCAAACTCAGATCAAATAAATAGTAAATAAAAATGAGTAAGTAACCAGTGACAATGCTAACATGCTGCTTTAATGGGTCACTGTGTAAGAATTGGCCAACTGTCGAATTCATCCTCCACACAACCGGGGGGGGGGGGGGGGGCTTATTTCCAGAGAACTGGGGTGTCCACCCCCATCGTAAGAAACAAAGAAATGCGCTCAAATCCCGGTGGACTGTCAAAAATCTGTCATCAAATCTTGTACCTCTTGAGGTACAAAGCGATATTACGAGACGGTGTGGGACAAGGCTAGCTGGTTAGCATGCTAGCATCAGTAGATACTCTCCACATTCTGTTAAGCGGTGCAGGTGGTGACTGACGGGGCTTACTGTAGCTGTGTGTACTCGCTGCTACAAACCCACACAAACACGTGTATGCTTGACTCAGCTGCTGCTGATACCGGCTCTTCTACAGATTTGCCATTGATGCTTCCCGTACAAGCCGGACCTCAGTCTGTTTGACAAAAACTGCCAAAGAACACTAAGCTAAAGGTTGAATTCTGCCTCTCTGGGCTGCAAGTCACTCAGACATGTTTCTTTACACCCGGCGACAGTGTAAACAAAACATTAAAAATGCATAAAACAAACATGAAAGAAGAGTTTTTGTTGCACTGTAATAGGTTGCGATTATGACAAGATGAGCAATGAGATCAACAGTCCTGGAGAGGAACTTATTTTCCTACAGGAGTGGGAAAATATTTGTGTGAAGACAGAGCCACACAGGACTATCAGTGCATGCAGTGTGTGTGTGTGTGCATGTGTGTGTGTGTGTGTGTGTGTGTGTGTGTGTGTGTGTGCCATGTGACCCGTGTCTTGCTCCTGAAGTGGAGCTTAAGAGTTCGGGTCACAGAGTTAACTGGATGTTCACACACGCTGAGACAGACGCACTCAAACACAAACACACACGACAGGTTTTCTTGGCAGCTTTCCGCCGTCGTCACAGGAGGGTGAAGGGAGAGAAAAGGCGCACTCAGCTCTCAGGAGGCGGCAGCCCTCAGGCACACGGGATGACACGGAGAACGAAATGTTGGGTTTCGTAAGGACGTAAGAGGATGACGAAGGTGTGCTCTCAGAACAGAAGTGACAGAGATTCTCCCTTTATGTGAATAAAGCTCTTCAGAGTCGCTCTTTTGCTTCATCTCCCTCATCCCTCACTCACTATCACTATTTAAAGTGTTAAGACAACAGGGTGGTGTTTCTTGATGGATCAGAGTCTGAGGTGACTCTTGGCCCAAAAATATTCAGTTTGCTCTGATTTAAAATAAGGATTAACGGCAGATTCTCACATTTGAGAAGCTGGAAACATCAAACTTAAAGCTCCTCCAGTGTAAAGGTGTGTGTCCATGTGTAGTGTGATTATAGATCAGCTCTAGCTTCTATATTAATACTGTGAAAGTATCAAAGCCTCAGTCCACAGAGAAATGCACACAGCCTGTATTCAGAAACTGAGCCTTAAAACCAGCCGTCAGGACTTCTGGAACTTTGTGATGTCACAACAAAGCAGTCACCAAGCCCCGCCCACCTGGACCCACCATCCAAACCTTGCAGGATTTGGTTTCCAAAAACTGTTAAAACACAGAATAACTTTAAGAAGCCAGTAACAACCGGTTTGTCGTTTGACAGACAGTTGTTCTGGTTCCAGCTCTTCAAATGTCAAAACTTGCTGCTTTTCTCAGTTTTTACATTGTAGATTAAAGTAAAGTACATTTTTTACAGACTTAAAAAATGAATCATTAATCCATAAAATAAGCAGCAGATTGATCAATAATGATAATAGTTGCGGTTCTGATAATCTGCCCTGTGGATCTTCTCCATTACTCTCCCATCCTCGTCTTTGACAGCAGGTATGTCTGAATATGAACCGACGGCCTCTTGACACCGGGGGATAATTGATGTGTTTTGCCACAACAAACCACTTTGATTAAACGTTAAGAGTGATGTGATGCAGCGAGCAGCGACACGCCAGCCGGAGAGTGTTACATGAATATCTGGAGCCTGAGTCACGCTGCCTGCGTCGAGCTTCAGGAAAACAGCACACGGATCAACGTGGTTTAAATTTAGAGCGCCGCTCGCAGACGAGCACACTCAGCATGTTGCAGTGAAGGGGAATTTTAGGCCAAACGGAGACGGTGAGATGTGGAGGGAAGATTGCGTTAGACTTTCAAAATCAGCATGCGAGGAGCGCGTGTGTGTGTTTGTGTGTGTGTGT
>NW_019525143.1:27555-43831 GCF_002814215.2 Seriola lalandi dorsalis
TGACAGACAGTTGTTCTGGTTCCAGCTCTTCAAATGTCAAAACTTGCTGCTTTTCTCAGTTTTTACATTGTAAATTAAAGTAAAGTACATTTTTTACAGACTTCTGATAATCTGCCCTGTGGATCTTCTCCATTACTCTCCCATCCTCGTCTTTGACAGCAGGTATGTCTGAATATGAACCGACGGCCTCTTGACACCGGGGGATAATTGATGTGTTTTGCCACAACAAACCACTTTGATTAAACGTTAAGAGTGATGTGATGCAGCGAGCAGCGACACGCCAGCCGGAGAGTGTTACATGAATATCTGGAGCCTGAGTCACGCTGCCTGCGTCGAGCTTCAGGAAAACAGCACACGGATCAACGTGGTTTAAATTTAGAGCGCCGCTCGCAGACGAGCACACTCAGCATGTTGCAGTGAAGGGGAATTTTAGGCCAAACGGAGACGGTGAGATGTGGAGGGAAGATTGCGTTAGACTTTCAAAATCAGCATGCGAGGAGCGCGTGTGTGTGTTTGTGTGTGTGTGTGTGTTTAACTGTAGATGCGATTTAACACACAGTTTGATCTTTTCCACAATGACAGCAAACCTCCACCCAACTCACCCCCCCCCCTCCCTCCCCTCACACCCACACCCACACACACGATCCTCCCTGCTATTAATAGACTCAGTGTAAAACAGAAGGACTCCAAAAATAAAGGAATGAACTTTTTACCCCAAACAACAATACGACTGGTTTCTGGTTCACAGACAGAGAGAGCGACTGTTGAGAGAGAGAGAGAGATGGAAATCAGCCATCTCACGCAGTCCTCAGCTGCTCCCTCCCTCTCTCCCTTCCACTACGCCAATTATTTTCCAACACGCTGAAGCTCAGAGAGAGAGAGAGAGAGAGACAGAGAGAGAGAGAGAGAGAGAGAGAGAGACAGAGAGAGAGAGAGACAGAGAGAGAGAGAGAGACAGAGAGAGAGAGAGACAGAGAGATTGACTGTGTGAATGTGTCTGTCAGAGGTGGAGGACGTACTCAGATCCTTCACTTTAAGCACATGTGCCAGTACAACACTGTTAAAACACAATAATCGACCCAGAAGTAAAAGTCCTGCATCCAATACACAAGGATATGAAGTTCAAGTATCAAAAGTAAAAGTACTCACTACAGACATTAGTATTACTCATGCATCAATATTCAAGCAGCATTTAACTCCTGGAGCCTTTAAAACTCTGCTGAAACTGATGGAGAATAAAGCCGTAATTTTGAGACTATAATCACAATATTACAAGAATAAAGTTGTAAAAAATATAGCAGATTTCAGGTAAAAACACTCAGAGAAACCAAATCCTGCAAGGTTTGGATGGTGGGTTCAGGTGGGCGGGGCTTGGTGACTGCTTTGTTGTGACATCACAAAGTTCCAGAAGTCCTGACGGCTGGTTTTAAGGCTCAGTTTCTGAATACAGGCTGTGTGCATTTCTCTGTGGACTGAGGCTTTGATACTTTCACAGTATTAATATAGAAGCTAGAGCTGATCTATAATCACACTACACATGGACACACACCTTTACACTGGAGGAGCTTTAAACTCATATTATATATATGGTTGAGTATTTTAATTCTTTGTTTTGTATGTAAAATCTTAATTTGTAAAGCAACTAACTGCAGCTGCTGAGTAAATGCACTGTTAGCGGCACTGTTAGCCTCTATGCTGAGTCCAGCCAGCAGGGACAAACAGCTAATCGGTGACATGTGGCAGTGGTATTCCTTGGCAGGACACTCTGCATGTCTCTGTGTCGGAGCGCCGGGGAAGGTGTGGGGGTTGGAGGGGGGGGGTCAGGCTCTCCTGACAGACAGGAGGTGGATGGACAGCTGTGAATGGCCACCATGTGATTCACTCCATCACTGCCTCCTACTGTACCAGGGACTTTCAGGAAGCCCGCTCTTTAATCTTTTTTAGATCTACCTGGAACTGGACTCGACATCGATTTCGAAACAAGAAACGCTGAGGCGGCAGAACCCGACTATTTCTAACTGAACGTAGCTAATGAATGATTTACGGCTATAAAAAGGCCAGCGAGGCATTAAGGCTGCTAAATTAACAATGGATCAAATGACGACGTGTAACGTGAGAGGCGTCGGTCTTAAAGATGAACCCGCGGAGAATTATCAACCATTATTGTTTTGGATCGGTGTCAACAGGTTCTGATAAAATCCTCACTGTCCACAACCTGCAGACGGACTCAGTCAGAGAGCAGCTGCTGAACACAGAGGAGCATTTAGCAGCTAAAGAGCCAGATATTTCCCTCAGGAACCGGTGGAGACCAAACATGGAGCTAAAAGAGAGAGAGGGGGAACGCTGGACACTGTCCAAACACATTCATCAACATTATAAGCTGATAATACGTCAGCGCTGTGTCTAAAGCTCATTGCGCCGTGTCCAGGTGATTCACAAATGACAAAAATCAATGTTCGTAATTTACGTTGACGGAATGAAAATAGCAAAACTCAACTGCAACAACAACGTTTATCCCCAAAGAACGGTTAGGGCGCATATCACATGGGCTATATATGGCCTGAGCAACGAGCCCCCGGTTTCCTGTCTGTCTCGAGGACGCAATCCAATAAAGGCGTGAAGTCGCCAAAAAATAACTTAAAACAACGCCAAGACTCAGAATCTGTATCCAACTAAATCATACGATTCCCAAAGATTCCCAACCTGAACTGTCGGAGTCAAAGATCAAAATTAATTAAACTGTACATATTCCTTATCAAAAACTGATGCCTACATTACCCACAATGCAACCTGACCACCTCAGTTGGGTGGGAGACCGGGTTACAGTGTTATTCTAGTGGGTGCTAATGTATCCTGGAGCCGGTGGCGTGTAGCGGAGATGACGGAGCCTCTGTCACTTCAGGACACTATGAAAATCAGTTTGCCAGCAAGTGAAAACATCTAGTTTTAAGGTTTATTTATTTATTCATCACGGTGAATATTCCTGAATAAATGTGAGCTAATTCCAGTAACAATGAGCAGCAGCAAGTGGGAGAAACCTGCAGCGACTTGAAACTCGCTGACAGAAAACTAATCCATCAAAGTCGCACGTTTTCATCAAGAATTACCTTGTGGTTTGTAATGATGAAGCCGGTTAAATGGATGATTTTGAAAACTCTGCCTGAGGTGCATTCAGAGACAAGCCCAAAGTTTCAGGATTAATTTACACTTTTCTTAAACACAAGACGTTTGTTATGTGAATTTAATTCTTTTTAGCCCACGAATGCAAAACTTTTTGACTGTCAAATCTTAGATGTTGTGGATCCAGGGTTTGACAGCGATGAGTCCCTGAACACACCATTTCCATAAAGGTCCCGCTCGCCTCAGCATTACCAAGCAAAAGTAACCCTAACCCTAACTAACTGATGTAGGGCTTTATCAGTTATTTCATTGATTCATTTTTTTGGTTGATAAAATGTAAAAAACAAAATTTATATTAATAATTAAGTGTTTATTTTGACCAAGCAACAGTCCAAAAAAAAGAAAATGTTTGATGTTTTTGCTCAAAAAGTGACATAAACATGTCGGTTTAACAGTTTCAGCTCTACTGTGTATAATAATAATAATAATAATAATAATAATATAATAAGAAGGAGTTGTATTTACATCATGTTCAGTGCATTAAAGCCTTGCCGACCTTTTTTCTGACCTTCCTCACAGACTGTGTGAGGTCAATGAACTCTGGAAGTATTAGCGAAAGATACCGGAAGCAGATAAACTGATTTATTCATCACTGGGCTTGATACAGATAATCCTACTGATGAAGCTTCGTCCTTTTCATGGCTACGGCTCTCTATGTCTGTGTGACCACATGACGGTCACTGAAACCCTCAGTGATATACAGGAAACACCAGATCTCTGGCTGCTGGCAGGTACTGGATTTACAGCTCGGCTCTGTCTGAGCCCCTCTGACTGGAGGCTACAGCGCTTTGAGAGCTGCCTTTACTGCTGCGGAGAGGAGCGTGAAGTGTGTTAAATGGAGAACAGTCGGACCGGCAGTCGAGTTGGAGGCTGCGTTTGTGGCGGTAAACATCGGCATTTACAGATTACACGCCTGTAAACACAGAATTCCCCCTGGGTGAAAAAATGAAGTGAACATGAACAGTTGGATAAAGGCTAATAGATGATTTCCAAACACGCGTGTGTTATCAGAGCCGCACTGAGTTAACAAATGTTTGGATGTTTGATACGAGGCAGAAAAACGTGATGACAGATTTTCAAAGCGTCTCATCAACTTTAAAAAAACAAATAGAGGCTAAATTACTGGTCAAAGTCGCTTTAAAAGGTCTGAGATGCAGACGCAGGTAACCTGATCTAATGCATGTGGTTTGGTGAGGGACACCCCTCTATAAACAGTGAATGAGTCAGTCTGTGGCACAAACACCACATGCTCAGCATAAGTGACTGATATCACAGTGACAGTGTCTTCAAACAAACGCCTGATGCATCTGTCTGGGTCTCCAGAGTTCAGAGATACACAGACGTTCAGACAGTGATGCATTCGCTCTTTCAGACCTTTTTCTCTTGTATTATTTCAGTTTAGAGCCGAAACAATAAGCGGATTAATCAATCAACAGGAGATAAATCAGAAAGTGTTTCAAACACTGCAGCCGTTCATCAATCAACAAGACCAAACGAGGATTTGGGCTGAAAACAGGCCCGCATTACAACATCGCTGGTCGGGGCGTGTTGCTTCAGGTACAAATGAGTCAGTGAAAGTTCAGAGCTGATTAACAGGTGAACGTTCGTCACATTCGAGTAGAAAAATCATGACCTGAGTGTTTCTAAAACCCCAGAGAAAGATTAACAAGACCGGATTACCCAACCTGGCAAAACCTCCAGAGGCGGCAAGTTTACTCAACTTCTACTGAAGCACAATATCGACCGTGATGCGTCGTCCGTCCCGTGGCCCCCGGGGGCCAGTTTCACAGAGATATGTGGGACTGGTGCGCAGTGTTGGTCCCGTCCTCACTCTGCTCATACATCAGTCTAATGCAAGTCGCACCAAAAATAAAGACTGACTCATTTTAAGACAAAAAACATTAGACACCTTACACCAAGGCTAACTCAGGCCTGAGACCAATGTTGTTACCATGGTAACAACCAATGACACCATTTTCCAGAGTGAATCCTCCTTGTAACTGTTGAATTTTTCAAAAAAGACAAACATTTTCTCCTGAAGCTTCACGGATCTTAGCCGTTTCCTCGGTCAGCCATTTTCTATTTCTTTTTATTTCTTTAATTTACCCAGAATTCATTGTACCACAGCACCGGCTTAAGATAGTCAAGAACTAAACGGCTTCGTGCGACGGATGAATTCAGAGTCCAACAGTTTGTTATATCTAAGCCTCAGTCAAAGTCTTTGTGAAGCCCCTGTGTCAAAATCTGAATTAATTATTTTACTTTTAGTTGATGCCTTTGGTTGTAAAGTTGTGTTTTATCAAACTGGTTTAATATTTTCTGTAAATAAAGTTATTAAACAGAAAGCCTCAACATTATCAACATGTCTGACAGTTATCTTCTTTAATAATTAATTGATTAATCAGTGTGTAAAATGTCAGAAAATACTTAAATGTCCATTATTATTCATTTAATCCAAAGTCAACAAATTCAAACTGCTTCATTTTGTCTCACCAACAATAAAAGACCTGAAGATCTTTGAGTTTACCATCACAGGAAACTGAGAAACTGGAAATATTCACATTTTTAGAAGCTGGTGCCAGTGAAAGAAACTTACTAAAAACTATTGATCAATAATCAAAATTGCTTTCATATCATCTGCAGGGGGCTGGTTGTGTTCTGGCTGCCTGAGGACAGAATGAAACTGCCATTATCAGGATGTTATTCCAGCCACGCTGCAGATAAACACCTTCAACAGCCTGTGGATGGAGGAGAAGCTGCACATTAACTTACTTCTCAAGAATCACACCCGTGTTTTCACTCCTCGTGCGTCACCATGGTCCGACCGTGGCGCAAAAGTTCCCCCCCGACTGTTTTTCCTCCAGTTTGTGCCCGGGACGAAGCCTGTTCACCGAGCTGCGGATCCGGGTTGCGAACTGAGCTACACCCGCCTACAAAACCAGACGCTGGAGCTGAAGTCTGGACACAAGTTGTCCAGACCCAGAGACGGACTCGGGGACTCGGAGCCGGTTCAGCGTCAGGACAAATCCTCAGACTGGAGGAGAAGAGGGATTGCGCCGCTTCTGTTTGTTTCCTGTTGTTTATCAAGCCCGCACGCCCCGCATCCCTCTCTCTCTCCCCCCCCCCCTCTCTCTCTCTGTGTCACACTCACACACACACACACACACACACACACACACACACTGTCCTGACTGGAGCTTACCTCCGCGCTGGCTTCAGTCCTGCATGTCTTCTTCTTCTTCCCGTGACTTTTCTCTGCGTGTCTCTCTCTCTCCGTCCAGCGGTTCACTCCATCGGTGAGTCTCCTCCTGAGGGGCAGCACGCGCTTGTCTCAGGCGTGTCAGCGAGCACCTGGTGGAGCGTCAGGAGGCGGCAACATCACACGCGCGCAGAAACACACGCGTGCACACACGCACACACACATAGAGGAAAGACGTTAAAGCTCTCAGATAAAAACAGAAATATTTTGTGGTTTATAAAGAGCAGAGAAACTAAAATTTCTCCTAAGATGTATTTTATTTTAATTTATTTGAATTCATATTTTCAACAGGTATAAAGTCTACAAACTATTTCATGTCTATTGTTCCCATGTGTTTCATGCTCAGGTTTTCTACCGCCCCCCAGTGGAAACTATTAAAAATGCAACTACACTCATTATTACATCCGTTCATCTGCTCCTTTGATAATATGTTACATTGGCTACAAGGACACACACACACACACACACACACACACACACACACACACACACACACACACACACACACACACACTTTCCAAAGTAATTAAAGTCATACACTGATGTAAATTAAATCACATTTGGTCGCTGGTGGAAAAGTACTCAGATCTAATTCAAAATACTCTAAAAGTACTTCATTCTCAATCCTACTAAAGTAACCCATATGCAAATTTAATATATGTACAAATAAAACATTTCCATACATGAAATATATGTACATATATGTAAAAATTATATATGAAATCTATTAGAAGTTGAAACAATTTCATGTATTACATATATTATTATTATTATTGTTAACGTACGTATCCATTACAAAGGCTGTCAATATATGTTGATATAATATATACACACTGAATACAAAACATAGAATGTCTGAAATTAATAAGAAAAACATTTATAACTTTTTAAATTTAAATTCAAAGTTAGAAAGTATGTTGTTTTGATTAATTTGCATTTATAAATTAAATATACACCCTTAAAAAATAAGTTATATTGTATAAAAAGTAAAACTGTCTCCTGTGACTGATCTGTAATTCTTTTAACTACTTTTCAGTTTGGACTTTTCTCTAATCTTTGATTATGTTGCAAAGTATCTATCTATCTATCTATCTATCTATCTATCTATCTATCTATCTATCTATCTATCTATCTATCTATCTATCTATCTATCTATCTATCTATCTATCTATCTATCATCATGCGTCATTCAGGGGTGTGATGGAAGGCCAAATAAGGAGAATGAGGAGATGAGGAAGTAGTGGAGGGCAGAAAACAGAGAAGCTCTAAGACAAACCACAAATTGAGCAACTCTAATGTGTTTCCCCTTGAAACCAACACAAGCGTGACGTCTGAGGCTGTGGGGGGGTCAGTGGAAAGTATGCTGACATGATAAAGGTCATCGCCAAACATCTTTCAGATTCTAAGAAAGATCTTCTGACTCCTTTTTCCCTGCATTTACTGCATTGTGAATTTATATTGTTTCGGCCACATGAGGGCAGTGAAACAAAACCATGAGCAGAAAAAGCCGATGTAGCAAACAACAACAACAACCTGTTTACCCATCCAGCACAGTCACAGGTGAGTCCACCTGGTGGATCTCAGTCCGGTGTTCCCTCTCTTTTAGCTCTGTGTTTGGTCTCCACCAGCTGCTCTTTAGCTGCTAAACGTTCAACCGTGTTCTCCAACACAGTGAGCTGAAAGATGCTAAAATGCTCCGTAGAGCTGATGGTAACTGTAGAGTTGGGGATGATTCTCCGTGGGTTCATCATACATTGTGATTTGACCTATTGGTAATTTAAAAATATCGACTAGTGCAGCTTTAAAGCTCCATTAGTGCTCAACAGTTACTAAATACAGTTAAAACATACAGGATTTTGCTCCAATCATCTGTAAGATATAATCTAATGCACGAGTATATCTATATATCATATATATAATATACTTACAGAGCTTTTGTAATATAAAAATTACTCTCCAATAGCCTGTTATATAACAACAGTATCAGGCACAATCCCATTTTATTGTCTATTCACATGACGAGTTGATAACTCTCCAGATTATTAGCCCAATGTAGAATCTTGCATTATTAAATTTATCTCTATTGATCTTTTTGCATTTAATGTGGAAAAACAAGCAAAATTACGATCAAGAAACAACATTCAAAAACAGTTAAATGTGGGTGTTTGTTCTTTACTTTAGAAACATTAATGTCGACTCTGAAATGCAGTTAAAAAGTTTAATTTCCATTGATGCCAACAACACAAAGACCGACTGTTAAGATACTTTTATACTTGTACAGGATTTTTCTGCAGCACGTGATGTTGGTTAGAAATGTCTGGTATTCCTTATAGAAAAGAGAATTGTTTGAATCATAGAAACAGCTGCAATGCACTAAACGACGGCGTTAATGGTCGTCTTAAAAGCTGAATAAATTTGTGTTTGTCAAATTCAGAAGACAAAATTCAGAGACACACACAACCATAAGCAGAAAACTCAGCGCTGCTGTCAACAATTCCCTAACTGTTCTGTTCTTAACTCGTAATTTATTCAACCCAGAGGAAATCTTCAGCCTGTGGCAACATCCGGTGCCTTTGGAAATTAACGCCAAATACAATCAACCTCATTTATTCTTTATCCAAAGAGCTCAAAGACATCACATGCTTCAGATATCAACAACCACGCCTGCTGTGTCGGGGAAACAGCAGGATATGAACAGAACACCCTCAATAGAAACTGAACATGTAAGACTGTGTAATAAAACAAATTATAATGTCAATCACTCACTACAACAAACACAAAAGAGCAACATTTAAAGCTGCACTAATCAATATTTTTATATCAACAATGGATCAAACGACTGTGTAATTGTGAAAGGTGTCGCTCCGCACTGACGAACCCACAGAGAGTTATCACCAGACATCGCAGTAACCTTCAGCTTTACGGAGCTTTTTAACATCTTTCAGCTCTTTGTTTTGGTTTTACAACCACTGTCACCGCTCTCATCAGATGTTGGGCTGATATATAATGATGTCACGCTCAAAGCAAAAGTGATTGATCAACCCAAATGAGGCCTTGTTACGTCAGAGAGGTGGCACACATGCAGGGTGAACTCGTGAGTCGTAAAAGTCAGCTTAAAGGTGATCAGGTTTTAATATAAACAAGCTTTACAATATTATATATAGATATTAATAATGAGAGCAGTAAGACCTCTGACTGACTCTTTCATCAAGGTCTCAGATTTAATCCATGTGGCCAACAGGTGTCAGATTCTTTGAGACAGTGAATCAGTCTCAGAAAGTGTTGTTTCCCACATCACTACTCATTTTAACTTATGGCGGACGGATAAAGTGACGACAAACGTTGTAAAAATGTTTGAAGTCTCTCTTTAGCAGCTAAAGAGCCAGATGTTTCCCTCCGGAGCTGGTGGAGACCAAACACGGAGCTAAAAGAGCGGCAACACTGGAGAAACACGACTTAAAGTCAAAGCTGATGTTGCTCCATGTCTGCTGCAGGAGCAACAAGTCAGCATTCGGTTTCTCCATCTCCAAGACTTTTTGCCGCCCAGTGATCACGTTTCCCTTCGTCTGTTCACCATCATTCAGCCATATTCCAAGACTTCACACCCACGCATCGTCCGTCACCGTCCACTCACCAGTGCTTTCTGCTGTATCTTCACCTGGAAGGTTCCCCAGCAGCTCCAGCTGTGGGTTAGCTCAGTCAATCCCTTGTATCAAACAAGAAAAAAAAGGATTGTTTTTTTTTTAAAAAAAGGAAAGAAAGTGAAAGACAGAAGTTGATATTAAGCCAGACCAGCTGGCTTAGAAGAGAGGGGGACCCAGAGCTGGGCTGCGTCAGGATCTGAGCTCTCTCGACACTGAGCAGAGGTAGTCTACAGTGATCAGACCCTGACGCTCAAACACCGCCCCCCTCCCTCCCTCCCTCCCTCCTTCCCTCCCATCATACTCACACACACACACACACACCCATCTCTCTCTGTTACACTCACAGTCGTACACTCATACCCTGTGACCCCCTGTGTCCGAGCTGGACGTCTGTGGAGGAGCCCGATCACCTGTCGCTGCCACTCGCGGTATATTTAGCTCTGAGGTGTCAGTGATGCTGCCTGTATGTGTGTGTGTGTGTGTGTGTGTGTGTGTGTGTGTAAGTGTGTGTTTAAATATGTGTGTGTTTGTGTGTGTGTGTGTGTGTGCGGGAGGGAAAAATGTGTTGCTGACACTCAGGGCCTCTGTGGGCCTTGGTGTAAGAGCCCAGGATTACTGCTCCAAAGGCCGTCGGCTCTACACATTACACACAGGGGGAGAGAGAGAGATCAAACCTGTGAGCTCGTCCTAGATATCAGCGCACAGAGCATCTGCTTGGCAGAGGATTACCCTCAGCTGTCCGCTCCTGTCAGCTCTGAGCAGGAGGAGGGAAGGAGGCCGGCGGGCTCGGCCGACTTCGATGATCTATGAATCCATCGGGTATCGGCGCAGAAACACGGGCTGAATCATCAAAAAGTCCCAAAAACAACACACTCCCACTGGTTCCTGCAGCAAAGATCAAAAACAGTGAAGAGCAGACACACAACTGCCTGCGTCAAGTCATACAAAACCATTCTCATTACAACATTGTGTCGTAGCCAAGCATCAACTGCCGAAGCCAACACGGAGGAACCAAAAACTGCAGTTCCTCTAATGACCACTAGAGTCTGGCTCCAACAGTGAGTCAGTCCCCATAGACTCCCATGTTAAAATGTTTTTACAGCAGATATAAACATGTTTACAGCCTGGCACAAAAACACTCTCGGCTCGACACACGTCCCTCCTCTTGCCCATTTTTGGATTAGCTGGGAGTTCAGCGGAGTCAGATACTGCCAAGATGGCAACAGTGGCGCAGCTCACTCCAAGCTTCTTCAGAACCCTGTGGGTGACGACCATCTTTATTTACAGTCTATGGTTATAACCTACGGCCTGTTGACATCTGGGAACACGCACATTTTGGGAAATACACTTGATGATTAAATTAATCTCATTCTCATTCATGTACACCAGCAAAAAGTAGCTGGTTAGCTTAGCTTAGCATGAAGACTGGAAGTCCACCAACACATTATATCATCTTTGGGTAATTCGCACAAAAACCAAAGTGTAACTTCCCTCAAGGCGCTACAGAGATATTGCATTTACAATTGCAATTTAGTTATTGTAGTGACTCGAGCTGTATTAAACTATTTTATGGTTCTGTTCAGACCCTCACAGCTCCTGGTTCAGGTTCTAGTGGAAAAACCAGGAGCTAAAACAGGCTAAAAAGAGGCCAATCCCAGCTGCAGATCAAACCTCTGATCGTCTCCGTGAGCAATTCCTCGATTGATGAGCTTTAACCATCAAATGCTGTATATTTATCTCCTGACTGTCAAAAGCATCTGGTCCAGACTTCGATGGACTCAGAGGGTTTCAAATCAAAGATAGAGATGACATAATGTTTGTAAAGTAGTACACCTTCATGTGCAGGTACCGCCGTGCTCAGAAGGTTTAGTCACTGAGAACCTGGTGATGGAGGAAGCAGTTGGAGCGTGAAGGATAATTCCACCTGAAAATAAATTTTGAGCATGATTTCCTTCTTACAACACACAGCGGCAGAGACGAGGGCAGATTGTTTGAGCGTCGAGGCCTCGAAGGAATGTGTGAAGTCGTGTTTTGATTTCCCCATCGTTGGTTTGCATCCATCCTTGACCTCCTCCTGGAAAAAAATACGCCGTCCTTTTACCCCTTCTTCCCCCCCAGCGAGCTGTTTAGACTCCTGTCCGCACCATTTAGACTAGAGGAAAAGGGGGGGGGGGGGAGGAAATGAAAAGAGGAGGAACTGTTTGTTACTCCAGGAAGCCGCCAAAAACACGGGGCTGAAATTGAATTATGGGAGATTCAAGCTGTCAGGGAAATCATTCTAGTTCAGGTCCATTTACAAAACCTGACTGAAGCCTCAGTCTCTCTCTCTGCCTCCATCACTGCCGTTCAGAGATTAAATGATCCATTACAGAGGAACCAGTGTTAACCAGGGCTTTGAGTAGGGAGGAGTAATTCCATCAGTGTAGGGGTTCCAATAAAGATTGTATTGATCCTAAAAGTGACTTTGGATGCAGCCGTCGTCCTGTTAGATTAAATTAAAAAAATACTGTAATAGAGGCACTGAGGAAATGTGATGAGTAACTGGACAGTCATTTAGAAATAAAACACATATTGTTCCTGATTTGATTTTGTGTACTCTTAAAAGGTGCTATATGTAAGTTTTGCTATTGCTACATAGCTAGCATTAATGTGAACATCTCTTTACTCACCAACAGCTGTCTCCAGAGGTGGAAAGCAACACCAATGCTAACTCTGCTGAAGTTAGCATGCTAACCAGCTAGCACTTTCTGATAGCGAGTCACTGTAGCCTCCAATCTGCCCTGAACACGTAGCGCTACTCATAGGACGTATTATAACCTCTTGTCGTGTTAACACAACGATGGCCGAAGCTCTTGTCGATCAACAATCACCTTCAGTTTGATTATAGATCAGCTCTAGCTTCTATATTAATACTGTGAAAGTATCAAAGCCTCAGTCCACAGAGAAATGCACACAGCCTGTATTCAGAAACTGAGCCTTAAAACCAGCCGTCAGGACTTCTGGAACTTTGTGATGTCACAACAAAGCAGTCACCAAGCCCCGCCCACCTGGACCCACCATCCAAACCTTTGCAGGATTTGGTTTCTCTGAGTGTTTCTACCTGAAATCTGCTATATTTTTATCAGATCACTCAGAAAACAATCAGCCAATCAGAAGAGAGGCTCAGAGCCTCCTCTCTTCTGATTGGCTCACGACCTGTTGTTACTAGAGCTGCAGAGAGAAGCCTGAGAGAGGAGATGTAAAACTACACTGAGACGGTTTTTGGTTCTTAAAACAACAAATATATCTTCTTATGGATCAACACTTCAGATAAAACACAGAAGAAGAAAACATGGCAACGTCGACTGTTTCTCATTGTGTCTTCTTCTGCATATCCTGGAGTTTCAGTGTTTAAGTCGTCTTGTCTCAGCTCAGTTAAACGATGTTTACATGTGCAGTATGTACTCCACAGTTATGTGTGGGTCCGTATGTAATGTATAACTGTGAGGTCGTGTTTTCCTGTGTGCATCCTGTGTAGGCAGGTAGTGTAGGAGGAGCTGGATGAGGTGTCGGAGGAACATAAATAAGCAATCACAGAAGCAATAAGCTCCGACTGAAGAGAACCAGATGTGAGCAGAGAAGATATTTTTTACTGGAGGCAGAAAAGATGTCAAACATCCTCGAGTAGAAAAGACATTTTTCAGAAAAGTGACTCAAAGTGTGACAGTGCTGTTTGCTGGTTTTCCTACAGAGACTCTGTCGCCTTCGGGGGAGGGCTCTGTTGTTGTGCGAGTGTGGGTGAAGGTCCGCTGCTGTGGGCTGTGGGCCGGGTGAAGCTGGGATATCCGAGAGATGAAGTTACTGTGAAAGCCATGAGCGTGTGTAAACTAATCCATCCTCACCCAACTGCCAGGCATAGTCCACGATCCACAGCATGTCTCGAGGCATTCCCTCCCCACGTCTGAGCCGACTCCCCTCGCGAGCCTCAGTCTGGAGTTTATCATTTCTCTTACTGGACGAGACTCAGTTTATGTAATAATCTGTTCTAAAGAAATCATCATGAACGCTTCTAATGTTATTTCAGTTTTTAGGGTGTTTTTATGTGTTTATTTGACGTTACGGTGAAGACAGACAGGAAATGTGGGGAGGGAGGGGAGGGGAATGATATGCAGCAAATGGTCTGGCCAGCTGGGAATCAAACCAGGGACTCGGGGTATTTACACCCATGTGGGTATGCGCCCTGACCACTCCGCTATCAGGTCGCCCTATTTTGTTATTTTACACTGAGGAAGAACAAGTGAAGTTTACCCACTATTTCTATTTCTGTGGTAAGACCTCGACAGAATTATGTACACTTACATTAAGTAATAGTGACATGTCGTGTGAAGTGAACACATCCTGAAATATCACATTTATTTACATGGATTTATGGATTGTGCCCCTGTAGACCCCCCCCCAGAAATCCATCCATTGATATTGATTTCCTAGTTGTTGTTTGTCAGATTCTATATTTATTCATTTACTGTATGTATGAATGATGCAGTTTGATTTAAAACTGTAAAATACTGTAGTTAATTTTAAATTTTTATACACCAACAAACAATTTTTAAAAAATTATATACAGTATATACACACACATATATATATATATATATATATATATATATATATATACTATATATATAGTATATATATATATATATACTATATATATATATATATATATATAGTATATATATGTATATATTATATATTTTACCTTTGAATTTTTATCCTTTGTTTCTTTTTCTAATGTATAACTTTCTATCTTTACTCTTGTTGTAATTATTTTTCATTATTGCTCACTAAGCTTTTTAACAACCTGCATTTCACAGCACATAAATACAAATGTTGATTCTATGAATATGAATTAACTATTGATAATTCTGTTGATTTTTTTAATTTTTTTTTTTTATTATGAATTAATTAATTCGGTTATAAAATGTTTGAGAAATGTGCAAGTTTCCAAGTGTCTCTCTTGTTTTGTTGGTCCAACAAAAATATTCAGTTTCCAGTGATTTAAAAGCAGCAAATTTCTCACTTTGTAGATGCTGGAAATATTTGCCATTTTTCATAATAATTAACTTAATGAAGCATCAAAATGATGATTAACCACATATTTTATTTCTGTCAACAAATCAAATAATTAATTAGCTTCATCCGTAATGTACATCAAAGAGCTTCGGTTGTTTTTATCATTAATCTGCAGATACTTTTGCTTTGATAAATTAATTCAATTGTTTGATCTATAATTTTACGGGATGATTTCTCAAAATTGCTGAATTTTTTTCCAGCTATAGACGACCAATTAAACCAGCAAATATCCATGTTTAAGAAGATGGAACCAGTTTAATATATTTGGCCCTTTCGCTTAAAAAAGGACTTTTTGTTTTTAAAATAGTTGCCAATTAATTATCTGTAAATCAGATAACTGTTGAACTGGCAGATTGTGATTGTTTCAGCTACAATGAGCATTACAGCACAGTTTCCTCTGTTGAACCAGCAGGTGAAAACAGTCAAATATTCACTGTAGTGTCGCAGACGACTCTGAGAAGCTGGAACAGTTTACTTCTTTACAGTAACAACATGGAACAAATGGAAGAAACTGTTTGTATGAAGTTTGTGATTTGAGAAGTTAATTTTAGTCTGAGCTGTAATCACTGGATTTGTATTGTCTTCGTTTGGGGGAGGGGAGGGGGGAGAGTAGAGACGCAGGACTGTAATAAGGAGAGACATAAATCGTAAGTAAAAATATTGGAGGATGTTTTTATGTTGATTCATTGATTAATCAACTGATCATTTCAGTTCTATTACAAATTACAAAAAGTGAAGGAAGAATTAAGAAAAAAACCCGATATATTCTAAATTCTTTCTCACATGCTCTTGGAAACACTGATGAGCTGTTTGAGATGCCAGTCATTTTACATTGAGGCTCCCACTCACGGCGGCCATGCGGGTTGAGGCCACTTGTACGGGAAGGGTCAAAGGTCACGGCCCCCACCTGGACGCCGGTGTCACGTCCAGCTGACACGCGTCATAAACACAGAGGATCAGCCTGAACACGCGTCTCTGTACGAATCATCGTTTCATCTGAATGACTGATGAGTTTCTACGTGAATGAAGCTTCACGCCGTCTCAGATCCAAACCAACCAAACCTTCAGCAAACAGCCCCCC
>NW_019525143.1:43851-46704 GCF_002814215.2 Seriola lalandi dorsalis
ACACCCCACCCTCCATGTTCCCTTGTCTCAGTTGGGGTCAGAGGGTAAGTGTTGTCACATGGTCGACATAGCTCGCCTAATGACTGACAGGTGGACACGAGAGCTGAACTCTGACTCTGGTTACCAATCAGACACTTCAGAGGCGACTGAGCAAACATGAGAACACGGAAACCTGCAACTGTGTCCACACGAGACGGCGGTGGGACGAGTACGAGGCTCCTGAAGTGTGTAAAAACACTCCGTTATAACTCTGGACGTTTTGTTGTAGATGTTGTAGATGTGAGAAGAAAAAGATTATATCGTATTTTTGTGATTTAAAATGTAAATATGCCATCTCTTCTTCAGCGGCTAAAACGACGTTCAACGGAAAAAATATAATTTGCATTAAAATAAAAACCCAAAGATTTCCATTTATGGACTTCCTGAAAAATACAATATAAATAATATTAATTTAAAGTTGTGTCTTAAGTAAGTTTGAACAGATTCAACATCATCATCATCATCATTAGTGATATTGTTTCGACTTTTTCTTTTATTTAATTTAATTTAATCATCATCTGAAATTAAAGTATAAAGAGGCATAAATGAAGTATACTATTAAACTATTAAACAGTTTATAGAATTTGATCTCAAACTATTAGTTGATTCATTTTTCATGGTTTCAGCTTCTGCAATGTGACGAACTTCAGCTTTTCCTTGTATTAAATTACAGTAAAGTGAATAAATTTACTGTTAAATGCTGCTTAAATATTAATGTGTGGGTAATAATAATCTAAAGATTCAGTGCTTTTATTTTTGATTCTTTAAATACATTTTCCTGATAATAAAAACTTCTTTCATTGCTGCATCTTAATTGGTCTTTGTTTTCTAATTACTGTAAATTTTACATGCAGACTTGATATTTTGCTATAAGATAAAACAGACAACGATCTGTCTTGGCGGTGCAGCGTTGATCTTGTTTCTCTTATGGTATAAAACAGTATAGAACGTGCTGGATATTCATCAACAGGATGTTGTTTGTCAGTCTTTCCTGCGCTGAACGTCCCGGGGATCGTTACGAGAAGCAGCGAGGAGAATCCTCAAAGTCAAAACTCCAGCAGTTTAGAAAACATCAGTCAATGTGCTCTCATCCCATTAGCCCATCTAAATGTGGAGCCTAAGCTAACCTCTGCTATTACCCCTAACCAGAGAGCAATCAGACCCTGCAGGCCGCCTTCGCCAGACTGGGGTATTTTTAGAAGTCTCATCAACACAGATGATTACCAGCAATACGAACGAGTGTGTGTGCAGAGTCATATAGTGGAAACCACAGGGGGGCGACTTTGAGGTTGTAACTGGGGAGGAACTGGGTTGGTTTATTTCTGGAGCATGTGTTGCTCCGGTCCAGGGACCAACAGCTGAGCATGTGCCAGTGCAAGGGCAAGTCATGATGTCTGTCCCCGCGGTGAAGACCAGATGCAGGTTCTGATAATCAACGTCGGTGCTGACCTTCAGCCCGAGCGCACACACTCGGTAACACAATCCCTGCAGTGTGTGTGTGTGTGTGTGTGTTTCTCAGCCTTTTATTACTGCATCACTTTCATTTGTCTCCCACAGGAGAAAAACCGCCGAGTCCTCTGCTCTGTCATTGTGTGATTGGCTCAAGTTGTTACCAAAGCAAACTGGGTTAGCAAACCGCAGGCCTCTTCATCATGTGAGCAGCAGACGGAGGCCGAGACAGATGAAAAGTGAAGTTGGTGATCATCTACACCAACATGTGAAGGTCTGCGGGGGGACAAATGACAGGGAGCGCAGCAGGATCCGCCTAAAGGGAGTTTGTGGTCAGTGTTGTGCATCTCTGTTCATTATTTCAACACATACATCATCAGGGCACGGGACGTCTTCCCAGTGATGTCCTCATGTAGACTGTCGGGGTTTGAGTCCACTGCGGTGAAGAGTTGTCTCTTTTATCATCTGTTTGTTGTTGTTAATGTCACAACACTTATTAATCAGAAGCTCAGCTGCTCGTTACGTCTGTAAATCAGGACGGGCACTAAATTAACTAAATTATTATTTACAAAGATGAAGTGAAGCTGGTCGTTTCTATCCGACCTGCTCTGATCGGTGTGAATGCAAATTTCACAATGGTGCCGAAAAAAGAAAAGAAGATAGTTTGAATGTTCTGGGACTGATTCAGGCTTCAAGTGGAGTCGTGAACCACTGACTCCCTCTGCTGGACAGCACCGAGACCGCAGGACGGAGCCGGCAACGACAAACTGACGTCTGACAGGAAGACAAGCAGAGTTGGACGTATCAAGACGTAATGTCCTGAGAAAGTGTGACAGCAGTCTGAAACATATTCTAATCCATCATCACTAAAGAGGCAAAAAAACAACCACAAAGAGACAAAAAATGGCCTCAAAGACTCAAGAAAAATCTCAGAGACACAAAACAACTACAAATACATGCAAAACAACCACAGAGAGACACAAATGGTCCCAAAGAGACAAGAAAGGATCTTAAAGAGATGCAAAACTACAGCAACTACAAATACACGGAAAACGACCACGTACAACGTACACATATTTTTTACATGGCTGTAAAAAATATGTGGAGACACTAATGGAAGATATTTATCAACTTTACTGAACTGAATTACTCGTCAAATTTGTCCCAAACATTTGTCCTGGACGCGTCCAAGATGTCGCGACGGTCCAGGAACCTGATGTCAGTCGTGTCAGTCTTTAAAAACGCATTTTCACACACGTGGGAAGCCACGCCTCCACGGTTCAAGTAAAGCTTCATGTTTCACTGTTGGACTTTTCTCCATTTGAAGTCAAACACTGAGCCACACGACCAGCACGCCCCCCCCCC
>NW_019525143.1:46724-57989 GCF_002814215.2 Seriola lalandi dorsalis
CCCCCAAACCCCCCCCCCCCCCCCCCAGAATAACATCCTTTGATGAAATTAATATTTGATGAACCTAATGTGTAAAATTGAATGAAATCACTAAGATTCTTTTTAATTTTCCATCTGCTTCAATTTATTTTTAGATAAATAAACTGTGTTTCACGTAGAGTTTTGTATTTTTCAGATGTGCCCGACACCTTGGGGGTTGCAGAATCCTAAATCCTAAATAAAGCGTTTACAAAAACATTTGCTGGCAAACTGATTTATTTAGTACAAAATAAATATCACATTCAAACAGTCACAATATGTAAACTGCTCAGTCTACAGTACGAAGACAGACACAGACAGAATCACAGACACTAACAGCATCTAATCCGTCAGAGCTGGTTTGATCTTTGACACTTCTGAGGTGAAGTTACAGTTAAAGTTAAAAACAGAAACACGTAGAAGTCGACAACACGGTGAATAAAAGGCTTTAACAACAGTTTACAGCTCGTCTGGCCCGAGCGGTGAGGTCGATGTTGAACGTGTCACAGTCCAGACCTTTCAAATAATGAATCAGGGTCCAACTCCAGTCTACTTCAGAGCCCCGAGAGGAACCTGTGTGTCAGTGTCGACACTCGTTCACCTTCACTCACTCACTCACTCACAGATGTTCACTCAGTTTCTCTCGGTGTGGACGACCACTCCGACACAAACGTCCCCGGCTTCCATAAAACTCCTTCAGAGGTGAGGACTCCTCATCAGGAGTCTCCAGTCATGATGGTGACAAACTCATCCTGGTTTACTGAAGAGAGAGACAGAGTTCAGGCAGGAAATAACTTTAAACATTAATGCTCATTTTGAATATTTTTAAAAACTTCTTTTATGCGATGTCGTCTTTTTATCGTCGCCCTTTTATTGGTTTTACTCCCTCTAATTATCCTTATTTATACTGAATTATATTATTTGTCCTCCCTCTGTAACTCTACCTTATCTCTGTCCTGCTTTTGACCATCACTGCTTTTGATTTGTTTGTCAAAGCACTTTTTAAACTCTGTTTTTAAAGGTTCTATATAAATAAAGTTATTATTATTAAAAATAATAAAGGAAGAAAAACTAAAGATTGTTTTTTAATTATCAGTCACTGAGAATAACAGTATTTACATCTGTCCATGTATCTGCCATGTGCCTGAAGTCATAAATAAATCATGTTGAACTGGAACATTGCGCAGACCCACAATAATAATAATAATAATAATAAACTTTATTTATATAGCACTTTTATTAACCAGGTCACAAAGTGCTTTACAAAAAGAAAAGGGGGGATTAAAAACAAAAGAAAAACAAACATCATAAAACAGAAGTAAATTACATGAAAATATAAACTGTCCGTATCGTGGGAAAATAAAAAACATCTCCAACACTCATAAAAGCTTTCTGATAAAAATGTTTGAGATCTAAAGACACTAATGATGCTTCCTGTCTGATCTCAGTAGGTCAGTGAAGGTTACCTTTGGTCACCAGCAGAGACCTAGGAACGACCAGCAGACCGTGGTACTGATCACTTACTTTCACCGTCTCCGTCGGTGTCGAACTCGTCGATCATGCTGCGCAGCTCGTCGTCGCTGATGTTCTCCCCGAGCTCTCGAGCGACTCGCCTCAGGTTCCTCAGACTGATCTTTCCAGATTCATCGTCGTCGAACAGCTTGAAGGCTTTCATGATCTCCTCCCTCGGATCTCGCTCCAGGATGCGATCAGTCACTGCAGAGAGACGTGAACGTGTTCAGGATTTACACATTTGTTCAGACCGTGCGTCACGATTCATCAGTGTCTCTCTACATGGAGATTCAGTTGAACTGAAACTCACCCACTTCGTTGAAATCCTCAAATGTTATTTTTCCGTTTCCCTCTCGGTCATAGTCTTTAAGAATCTTCAGAACATCCACTTTCTTCACTTCGAAGCCGAGCGCACGCATTGCCACCTGTTGGGAATTTTTGACTGTGATATACATTTAACCGATATACCTTAAGGATCTGAACACTTCTCGATCGATGGATTCATTTACACCCTCGTTTATTAATGGTTTGGGTCTCTGTGCTGCTTGATAAGATTCTCGAACCCACCTGGTTGTTAAATCACATTGGTATCTTCAATAAATTCACTCATCCATAGAGGGCGTCACCTTCCTCCTAATGCACCAGAGAAAGTGTCGGCATCATTGTATGCCTCCGCCAACTCGGCACGGGCGATATCCGAAATGCAATATCTCCATACAGGTCGGCCCAAATATCATGAGAAACTAGATCAATACATTTTTTGTATTTCATGTTTCAGTTGTTTTTTAAAATCACACATTAATTAAGTATATTATTGAGTTTTATGTTTCAGGTATAAGCAATACTGCCCATAAACAGCAGTTCAAAGTTTTATTTGTCACATGCCAAGATACAATGTACAGTAAAGCAAAGCAGTGAGATGAAGACAGACTGTGCAAAACTGCAAAAGAAGAATTAAATATGATGATATTTGATATTATCAAATATCGACCCCAGCCTCCCGGCAACCAGGGGAGTTGTAGGAAAGATGGTGACAATCTCTCCTTTTGTTCCTGAGCTACACGGTTGAATAATGGCCAGAGGTGTTTTTGCAGAACATTATGATGTCACAGTTAAGTTGACCTTTGACTCCCAAAATCTACTCAGTTCATCCCGGAGTCCAAGCGAATGTTTGCACCAAATGTGAAGAAGTTCCCTCATGGCGTCCCAGAGACAGACAAACATTCTGCCTTTTGAAAATGATGTGAACTGTGTGTGAAGACGTGAACGGATGAATTGAGTCTTAGAGCCATGTTATGATTAGAACTGTGACGATTAATGAATAAATTGATTAGTTGATCAACATAAAATTAAGCAGCAACAGGTAATTTTTCCACATATCTTCTTTAATAGTTGTATCTCTGGAAAGTTTGATAAATATTGTGATAAAAACCATGTACAGTGAGTTTTGGCCACGAGAGACAGAGATTAACCCACTAATTAACAACAACCTCAGCCCTGGTTGTCCCGACCACAGTCTTGTGAAAAGATGTGAGACAGAAGCTGCTTTACTTAGATTTTCTATCTTAGTAAACAAATGACTAAAAAGGTTTTTAATAAATAAAAAGGTCCTCTGTGAGGTTGTATTTATTAAGTTATTTTTCCATTATTCATTACTGATGGTACATTAATCAAAAGCATCTTCACAACATGTTTGAATGTGAATTAAATTAAAATATGAATAGTATTTTAAAGTCAGTGAAGGTCATGAGTATTGAATAAAATATCTGACTGACTGGTGCCCCTGGCTGCTCACCTTCAGCTCGTGGTAATCAATTTCTTTGTCTTTGTCGGTGTCGAACAACTCGAAAGCTTCTTTGATTTCATGTTTCTGATCCTCGGTCAGCTCTCTCCGCTTCTTACGTTTGGTTTTGTCGGCCACGAGCTCCGTTCTGGAAAGACAGACACCAGTGTTACAACTAGTTCAGCGTTATTACTACTGCAAACATTTTATTATACTTTATCAAATATAGCAGGAAAAAAAATGGAATTGCCAAAGTTAGGGTCACAAATTTAGATGGCTGTGATTGCACAGCGTGTATAGGTCTGTTTATATTTGGTCAACACCTCTTCCATAAAGGTGATCCTCTAGTGTCAGAGCATCAGAGGAGTCACAGATTTGAACCTATTTAAATACTAAACACTAGTTTAAGTAGACAAAACTGAAGTTTTTCATAGATTCCCATTTGCCAGTTAAAAGGGAAGGTTAAATTACATATGCCAACCATATTTTAATCCAGTTATCAATGTGAAAGGATGTTACACATCTTCATTAAAGCTTTACTCCTTCACCCACTTTCATATTTTTGAAACTTTGATTTTATTTATAAAAGCAGGGACTTTCGATTTCACCATTTTTCTATCCAGACAACAACAATAAAAATAAATAAATAAAAAAAATGTACTCCTTCAAACTTGGATTTGATGAACAGGTAGACTCCAGTAACCGGAAATGTAAAACGCAAGTTCAGGTTTGTGATTTCACCACATAAGACCGGGTCTAGATCACAACCTACTATACCTGGACTTGTCAAATCTGGACTAGACTGTCCCAGAAAAGCTAAAGACTGTTTTAAAAAGTTGTGAAACTATTTATTATATTTGTGAAAACACATAAAAAGGGGCAATTTCACTGCTTCACCACCTCAGGCAAGGTCCAAACTCGAAACCAGCAGTTGTCATTTAAGTTCAGTTTGTGCCTCTCGAGTATTAGCACACACTCGGGTCACAGAGGTAATCATCGGACTTTTAGCTAACAAAGTAAAGTGATACAGAGCGACAATAAAAACATTTGAAAGGACAGAGGATTCACTTTAAACTTAAAAAACGCAAAAAAATTGGCCATGACACCAACTACTTCCAAACTGTAACTTCATGAATGAGCTAATTTTGGGGATGTTTCTGTTTTCAAACAGCCGGCCGTGCTAACGCGAGCTAACGTGAATGAGCTAGCCTTTGTGCTACTGCTAGCGATTTGAAATGAGTTGTAACGGAGAAAATGAAGAGGGTGGTGGAGTCAGACGGGTTTACCTCAGAGACAGACTCATTGTCGGTGGATTTGGAGATTTATAAAACCTTAAAATCCAACGTTAAACACAGAGAAGCCAGAGACCGGCAACACAACAGATACGTTTATCCGCGCTCCCTCAGAAGCCTCCCATTGGTCGGCTGTTACCGGGCAGCAGCAAAGTGTTATCTGATTGGTTTTACGTCATAGCTTCTTTTTTTTTGTTTTTTTCAACAAACTTTATTGAGAACCAACTAAGGTGGACAGTACCATTCAGAAATTATTCAGACTTTTTGCACCTTTTATTATGTTGCAGATTTAATTGTATTTCCATTTTATCCATAATTAATACTGTTCAACTATTATTGTTATCTATTTATCTATCTATCTGATGAAAAAAGTCAACACGTTTAGAAAGTTTTGAAATTTTATTTAAAAAAAAAAAAAATCAAAAACTTAAATCTACCATTTACTACAGTATTCAGACCAGTCATCGAGAATATTGGGGAAGCTGCTTTGGCAGCAGTTACAGCTTCGTGTCTTCTTGGTTAAGTCTCTACAGGTTTTTCACGCCTGGATATGGACAGTTTATTACATTCTTCCTGTCAGACTTCATGTGAAGCGTCTTAACTGACATCTTCAGCCCCCTCGGGTTTCGGTCTAGGCTTTGGCATTGTTGTCATTGTTGTGCTGAAAGATGAACTGTCATCCGAGTCCTGGGTCACATGGAGTCTGGAGGAAGTTTTCTTCAAGTATCTCTCTGTATTTGGCTGCATTGATCCTTCCTTCAGTTCTGACCAGTCTCCCTGGTCCTGTCGCTGAGAAGCCACCCCCCCCCCCATAGCATGATGCTGCTACCACCATCTTCACTGTAGGGCTGGTGTTAGCCAGGTGATGAGCAGAGCCTGGTGTTTGGAGTTCTGCCCAGAGGGTTCAGTTTTTGTCTCATCAGACCAGAGAGTCTTTCCTGAGTCCTTTAAACGGTGTTTGACAAACTCCAGCAGACTGTCATGTGTCTTTTACTCACAGTGGCTTCTGTCTTGCCACTTTACAATAAAAACCTGATTTGTGGAGAGCTGCTAAGATGGTCGTCTTTCCGGCTGGATCTCCCATCTCTACAGTGAACTTCTGAAGTTCTGTTAGAGTGACCGTTGGATTCTTGGTCACCTGCCTGACTAAGGCCCTTCTTGCCCTGTTACTCAGTTTTGCCGGACGCCCAACTCTAGGAAGAGTCCTGGTGGTTCCAAACTTCTTCCATTTCACTATTATAGACGCCACTGTGCTCCTGGGAACACTCAAAGCTTTAGAAATGGTTTTATAGCCTTGCCCTGATTTATGCCTCGCCACAATTTTATCACGGAGGTCTACAGAGAGCTCCTCAGACTTTATGGCTTGGTGTTTGTCTCTGTTGCTCACCTTCAACTTGTGGTAATCAATTTCTTTATCTTTGTCAGTGTCCAACAACTCGAGGGATTCATTGATTTCATGTTTCTGATCCTTGGTGAGTTCTTTCTTTCTCTTACATTTGGTTTTGTCGGCCACAAGCTCCGTTCTGGAAAGATAGACGCCAGTGTTACAACTAATTCTGTGAGCAACAAACAAAAACATACAAAAACCACTATACCTTAACTTCAAATGGAGGACTACATTAACAAAGACAGCATAAAAGACTATAAAACTATTTAAAATTTGTAAAATCTTTGCTCTATTTGTGAAAACATATCAAATATAGACTACCTTATCCCAAAAAAGTTGAAGATTGTTTAAAAACACAATTTCAGAGTTGCAAAACTTTTATTCTATTTGTGAAAACTGAAGTCGGAACAACAACTCAGGGACTTGTCAATGTTTGGTTGATGCTGGGAACTTTTGATAAACGGTACAAATTCACGTATTGCATATAATACTTTATGCTAACATTTAATATAATAATTTGTATTGGGTTGTAACCACTAGGTGCTGTCAACATAGAGTGAGTTGGATTAGTTAGAAAAGTTATTTATTAGCTGTGACCATGATAATAACTAACGCAAATAGTGGAAACAGCTATCAACGTGATTTAATGTTCAGATCAATAAAATGCAAAACATCATGTTGATTTAATGCACGTGAACACACCGAAGTCAGAAGAACAACTCAAACACTGGAAATGGGATTATCCGAGGTGCACGTGAATGCAGCGTACCTACTACAATTTCTAGCTATTTAATTAAGATATGCGATAAAAACGCGTCTGTGGTGACATTAAACTGCAGCAGAAATTACTGTAGAGGTCCCAAAATCTGATGGGGATTTACTGTAACACCCGTTAAATTTTCGTTACCTCTAACAGCTGCATTAAGATTCACTTCAACTGTAATTTAGTGAATGAGATCATTCTGTTTTCAAATAGCCAAACATGCTAACGCTAGCTAACGTGAATTAGCTAGCCTTCGTGTTGCTGCTGGCGCATTAAAATGAGCTGCGATGGAGAAAATGAAGAAAGCGGCGGAGTCAGACTGGTTTACCTTCGAGACAGACTCATTGTCGGTGGATTTGAAGACTTTTAAGATCGTAAATTCAAACGTTGTTGTCGATCAACACAGACACCAGCGTCCTCACAACAAAACAAATCCGTGCGTTTTCTTCTTCGGCGTCTTTCTTTGGTTTGATTGGCGGTTAGCAACCAGTTTACAGGCGCATTACCGCCACCTACTGGACTGGACTGGACTGGACTGGATTCTTCTTCTTCTTCTTCTTCTTCTTCTTCTTCTTCTTCTTCTTCTTCTGTAAGATAAATGCAGACACAATAGAAATAACTGAGCAAGTAGTAAAAACGAATAAGAGCATTATAGGTCAGAGGAAAGAAAATAAATAATATGAAAACTAAACAAAAATTATTAAACATAAGTCAGTCAGGTATTAAAAGTGCATAGATATTCATATTTTAATATTACAACATTTGACATATTTTTATACAATATTATTTTATTTATATAGGCATCAAATATAGGTGTAGTTTTTAAGAAATTACATTCATGCATGACGTACTTTGCTAAAAGTATTAAGTTATTATTCCCAAACTCCATTTTTTGTTTTCCATTTGGAGAACAAATTTCATGTTTTTATAATTTAGAGTTAGAATAGTGTGATAATTGCATTCTGTCCTTGTTAAATAATAATAATAATAATAATGATAATAATAATAATAATAATAATAATAATAATAATAATAATAATAATAATAATAAAGAGATGTTCTATGGTCTCAATGTTGGAATTGCAGGAAGTACAATTATTACATTATTACATACAAGGATAAAAGTAGTTTAATATCTTAAAATGAATTTCTTTCGCCTTAGGTGGGAGGGAATGGAGGGAACAAGCGTTTTTTAGGTGCATTACAGCCACTTACTTTGTTGGAGCGTGGGCCAAAGTTAGTCTAGAAAAATACAACAAAAATAAAAATTGAATAAATAGATAGATACTCTTTACTGACCCAGTTTCTTTAAAAAAAAAAAAAAACTCAAACAGGGTTTTATATTTTTCTTCCTCAGCGCTAAATCCTCAAGATTCAATACTCCAACCACACATTTCTTTATTTCCTTCTTCAGCTCTTCTCTATGTGTTTTATACTTCAGATAACACGTCCAACCATCTCTTCCTGCACCGTTAACCTTTCCTCTAAATCAACACTGCCGCTTCACTGACCTCTGCTGGTCACAGTTGAGTGTTGCATCTATTATGACTGAAACTACAGTAAATCACTGGCAGCTGAGAAGGGGCGAGTCGACCCCCCGACCCAGCTCTCGTGTGTCGGTCTGAGCCTCATGGATCACTCGGGTTGGACCGAGTGACAGATCCTGTCGTCTCTCCTCCATCATGTTCTTCATTTGGAGCCTGGACTCCCATTCATTTGTGTTCCTTTCCAAAGCATCCTGTTATTTAAAGAAAATATTGGACCTACCTTTGGCTACTTTTATGACAACTGGTTGGTTCCAGGCCTTTAACGAGCTGTTTGGCAACACAGAGTCGCCCACCTTGCTGTTTTACCCCCTGAGGAAACACCACTTGGCTGTAACTGCCTCACATTTCCAGTTGAGACTGACAGGGCAGAACAGAGCCACACACATTCATACCTCCACCAAACCGTCACAAGAGTGTTTCTGGTAGGACTGACTTCACCACCAACAGTCTCCTGTGGAACAGCACACAGAGGCCTCTTGTTGCTGCTGGTCTGGGTCGTCTCAGACTGGGCCTCAGCAGAGAGATAGATGCCGGGGGGGGAGGAGGAGGAGGAGGAGGAGGAGAGGCTGATGAATCGCTTTAAATATAAGAACATGAAAGAACCAAGGACAGAAACGTTGACAGCTGGAAACAGGAAACAAACAACAGTCTCCGTCCGTCCACCTCCTCCTCCTCCCTCTGTAACAGCAACTCTCTCTTTCCTCTGTCACTTGGAAAAATATCAAACACAAAATGTTTCTCCAACTCTTTAAACTTAAATCCACATTTAACTCAAGAAAGGAACCGACATACAAACGTCTCTATACTGAGGAATCAGAAAGACTCATCTCTGCCGATGTGCAGTCACTCCTAATGGAGTCTTTAGTTTCCCCTTAGTCCATGTACCTGAACCTTTTCCAACTCATGGCCACTTGAAAATCTCAAAAATGCTGGCTGCCCACATCCGCCCCCGAAACAATACGGAGGCCAAATGATGCCAACACCTTCTCAAAGCACCTTTTATTTTAATGGTAATGATCCAACATTCAGGACTGAACTGAAACATGTAGGAGGCTCCACAGTCTCAGGGGCTGCAATTTAATTTAATTTAATGTTTTTAAAAATCATTTCATTTTGAAACATAGAAAAAAAAAATCATGTATATTTTTGTTTTTATTTTTTATTTTTTTTTTCTAATTATATTTTTTCACACTATTTTGCAAATGATTTCTGGGCCCATCTGCAACACCTTGGCGACCCACCAGGGGGCCGCGGCCCATAGGTTGGGAACCACGGCACTAGAAGGTATGTTCTTACTTTTATCACCCTTTTTGTTCACATGACACTTAGAGCTGTCACGAGCAGTACATTAATTAGTTGATTTTAATTTTTCTATTTTAAGCAGCTGCTTCTCTTTGTCATACATTATCATAATTGACTCTGATACAAACAGTTTTAAACAAGTGATTAATTTAATGATTAATATAGAAAATAACAGCAGATCAAATGATAATGAAAATAATTGTTTGGCTACCTGCAGCCTTATATATTAATAAATTATATGATTTGACACTTTCCAGGAATTTTTCTTGGGAGTTTCCTCACATAGTTTCACATTATTATCTAACGGCAGGTCGTGAATAAATGTTTGTAAGGCAGAAACATTTTTCCCGAGCTGTCGATCGACCTTATCCACATAAATCCAGCCTCTTCAAAGGCTTTGGTCCCTGGTTGACCCGTGACATCCTCTTCAGCACTATCAGGTATTTCCCACAGAGAGTTCTCAGCGGCGGTGTCAGTCCTGTGGTAAAGTAGGTGCCGCCGGGTCTCAGCTTATCTCCCGGAGCGTCTCCTGTCTCACATGTGTGAGCTGAGATAGAAGAAGTCTTACCTCGTCCCAGGAGAAGCTTCAGTCTGTCGTCCTCTGTTTCCTCTTCTCTGTGACTCGTTTCCTCCCTCCGCGTTTCCTCATCAGTGGATTTTAACATTTTCACACGAGCTTCACCTGAAAGACAAACAGCACATACAGAGAAAACAGAGGTGATAACTCCTGCTCCTGGAAAACCTCATCTGAGTTCTGCTTCTACTCTTAGACTCAGACTGATCTCATTTATTATTTAGCACGTACATAAATTTAAATGTAAATTTTCACTGAATGTAAATATTGAATTATTTGTGTACTAATTTATTCATTTTTTATGTTCACCTTGGACAATCCTCACATCATCATATCATATGTTTGTTTTTATAAATGTGGATGTGTATTAATATAATTTTATGATGACTGATACAACATTTCACTGTATGTATGATTTTCTTTGACTCAATAAAACACATTTGAAAATACACTGATGGAAATATTCAGATCCTTTACTTAAGTAAAAATAACAATACAATAATGTAAAAATACTTTAAATTTGAAATAAGTAAAAGTATCGGCATTAAAATATATTAAAAGTATAAAAAAGTAAAAGTATTACCTTGATTTTAATATTTAATATTATTTTATTACATGATGAGATTGTTAATACTGATGCATCATGTGTTAGTAGTATTTTATGTTTCTTTAGCTGCGACTTTATATGGAGTTAGATTAGATTAATATAGATATTATAGATTAATCCTGTGGTTCCCAACCTAGGGGTCCGGCCCCTCCAAAGGGTCTCCACATAAGTCTGAGGGGTCGTCAGATGATTCATGGGAGAGGAAAGAAGAAACAATAAAGTTCTGATGTAAATCTATGTTGTAATTTTTGGGACTTTAATACTCCTCTCTCCTCCCTCCTCTCTCCTCTCTCCTCCCTCCTCCTCTCTCCCTCCTCCCTCTCTCCTCTCTCCTCCCTCCTCTCTGCTCTCTCCTCTCTCATCTCCTCTCTCCCTCCTCCCTCCTCCTCTCTCCCTCCTCCCTCTCTCCTCTCTCCTCCCTCCTCTCTGCTCTCTCCTCTCTCATCTCCTCTCTCCCTCCTCCCTCCTCTCTCCTCCCTC
>NW_019525143.1:58009-58272 GCF_002814215.2 Seriola lalandi dorsalis
AAGTTCTGATGTAAATCTATGTTGTAATTTTTGGGACTTTTATATATATATATATATATATAGTATTTTCTAAACCGAGTAGAAGTGTAAAGTAGAAGAAGATACAAATACTCAAGTAAAGTACAAGTACCTCAGAACTGTACTTGAGTAAATGTACTTATCTGTGATTCTTCCATGAAATACTGACCCACACCCAAAACCCCAGCTCCGTCAGGCCTCCTCCCTCCTCCCTCCTCCCTCCTCCCTCCTCCCTCCTCTCTCCT
>NW_019525143.1:58778-59098 GCF_002814215.2 Seriola lalandi dorsalis
TCCTCTCTCATCTCCTCTCCTCCCTCCTCTCTCCTCCCTCCTCTCCTCCCTCCTCTCTCATCTCCTCTCCTCTCTCCTCCCTCCTCTCTCCTCTCTCCTCTCTCCTCTCTCCTCCCTCCTGAACTCAGTTCTTGTTGCAGAGGTGAACATGAGGGTGGGTCATAATGAGCGGAGCGTGTATTTACCTTCTCCAGAATCAGCAGGCTGCACAGAAGCAGCTTTTTCAGGAAGCCACATGTGAGCTCCAAGTATGAGTGGTGCAAACAGCCAGTACATATATGTATATATATATATATATATATGTGTGTGTGTGTGTGTGT
>NW_019525143.1:59118-62052 GCF_002814215.2 Seriola lalandi dorsalis
GGGGGTGGTGGGGGGGTGGAGTAAGGTGCAGTCCTGGCCTCAGCAAAGCAGCTCCTGTTTTGACCCTGACAGAGTCTGATTCAGTCTTTTCAGGAGCTGGACTGATGTGGAGGAGGGTCAGTGACGATCCACATCTGGACTCTGTTCTTCAGACAGGACGTCAGAGAGAACGCCACTGATCCAACATTGTACTATAACACACCCTGACTCACGACGGGTAACATGAGGCGACGACGATCAATACATTGATGTGAAAACAACGTGACGATGTGAACGTCGAGTTTCAGCTCGTAGTTCGTCCGTCCAGACACGACTTCACTGCTCTGCTTCACTGGTTCTTACACCTCAGCTGCGAAACGCTCCACATGTTCAGCAGCTAAAGAGCCAGATGTTTCCCTCAGGAGCTGGTGGAGACCAAACACCGAGCTCAAACAGATTTATTCATTTGTCGCTTTTATCCGAAACAACTTCCAAGCGTCCACGTGCAGCCGGTGTAGGTGGAGGACTCATGAACCAGAGAGCTGAACTTTTAGATTTGAACTTAAAGGCTCCAGATGAATTTTAATCCGGTTTATAAAAACTAAAATCCAAGTTTGTGTCAAATCCTCATCATTTAAATCAAGATGATTCAGAAAGAAGAAAGTTATTATACAAAAAGATAAAAACACAGAATAAAATACAATGTCTGTGTGAAGAGTGAAAATACTGACGTGTGAACTGTGAATGGTTCTTACTGCACATAATTAAAGCTGCTGGGGTGGAGCTGCAGCATGTTAAAGTCCCAGTGTTAGGCATGTGTGTGTGAGTGAGTGTGTGTGTTTGTGTGCGTGTGTGTATTCATGTCATTAAACCAAATTACACTGAGCCCCACCCTGAGTGAGCACAAAGACCCCCTGTCCACCCTCTGTGCACTCGGGGGAGGGAGGGGCCACTTCCAGCTGCAGCTCTCTGCTGAGTCTGCAGCGTTTTCACCACCTGGATGAGACAAATGAAAACAGTGTTTGGCCAAAAGTATGTGGACACTCCTGCTCAGTTGGTTGAACTGTATGATGGTTTTGAAGGATCTAGTTTGTGTAGATTTATACAAAGAGGTGTTTCTGTTATCACAGTCACCAGTAAACTACGGTGAGGTGTTACAACCTGAGACGAGCACTGACGATGAAACAGTTGTAAATAGTTAAACATTAACATGACGGAGTTGTAACACGTCCTGCAACAAAACTAACAGGAGAGGAATGAAAATACTATTTTTGACCTTGTTTCATAAAATAACCCGAGCACACAGATGATATTTCATGCACAAGGTTTTAAAAGATCATCTTTGGGTGTAAAACCCGAGGTTCAGAAGAGAGAAGTTAGCTGTCATCATGAAACTTCAACCCTCTGACCAAAGGTTGATTTTCAAGTCTCACAACAAATGCATTTCTGCGACTGCTTCCACACGACTACATTTTAGTTTTAAAACTCATCCGTCATGCTGCGTTTCCTCCTCACGTCCACACGACTCACAACAGTTTTCAAGCACCGAAAAGCAGAGACTTTTGGAAACCAATTTTTTTTGAAAACTCTGGGGTTGTGTTTTATTTTGAAAACTCTGGGGTTGGGTTTTATTTTGAAAACTCTGGGCTTGTGTTGCAGTCTGGACGGACAGAAACTGAGACCTTTTTCACACAGGCTGCTGAATCAGAGCCGCCGGTGTAAAAAGAATGAATGAGGGGGAGTGAAGTCTTTAAATAACCCAGGTGAACTCAATCTGGTCAACGAGGGGGTGGTGAGGGCCAAAGCAAGAGCCAATCAGTGACGAGGAAAGGACAGGAAGTGAGGTCGGTGAAGAAAGGAGGAGGAAACATGACAGAAAATATGGATCTTTACAACATTATTTCACTAAATTTCACTTTGGATACTTTAACTACATTTTGCTTTTAATGCTTATTCACTTTTAACTGAAGTTGATTTTAAATAAATTATATGATGTCATTACTTTTACTCAAGGATCTGAACTCTTCTTCTACCACTGATCAACAGACCAAAGTATAAATGTTCCATCTGCAACCATTAGAGTTAAAGCAGCATATTAATGTAAGGATGTAATGTTTGGCTGTCTACATACTTTTGTCCTGATCAGTAAGGACTGTACACAGACCGTTTGCACACAGGTTTGTTGTTCAGCTGATCTCCGCCGCGTGGCGACCGTTAACTCTGACTAAAACTCATTAAGTCGACAACAGGATTTCCTCGTCTTCACCGACCGCTGACCTTTTCAGCTCTTTATTACTTTAACCTTCTGCTGCTGAAGCTCACTGACCGCAACAATGCTGCGGTTAATGGTGCGGTTTTAGCAGAGAGAGCAGGATCGTTCAGCTTCACGGCCCAGAAACCAGAACCCAGAGAAAAGGGACAGTTCACTGAAATATTCAACTTATTTTGTCCATGTTTGAAATCACAATGAGCTTCAGACTTTCACAACATGTTTGTGTCCACGTCTTTAACTCCAGTTTGGGTTTTCACTGTGGGTGATACATGTGGATCTTTTTTAAGAAGTAAAACTGAACCAGAGCGGACACGTCCCTCCAACACTGATCTGCTGGTCAGCCGTCAGGCCGCCAACACCAAACTGTCCTGCTGTGGAGACATGGAGACTTGAATATACAACATAAATATGCTGGATTATAACACACCACCTGAGTCCCAAACAACAACAACAACAACAACAACAACAACAACAACAACAGTCATGTGATGACAGAGCCTGGCAGGTTTGACTTAAAGCTCCTCCAGTGTAAAGGTCTGTGTCCATGTGTAGTGTGATTATAGATCAGCTCTAGCTTCTATATTAATACTGTGAAAGTATCAAAGCCTCAGTCCACAGAGAAATGCACACAGCCTGTATTCAGAAACTGAGCCTTAAAACCAGCCGTCAGGACTTCTGGAACT
>NW_019525143.1:62072-62514 GCF_002814215.2 Seriola lalandi dorsalis
AATAAAACACAGAAGAAGAACGTATACAACAGTAAAGACAAAACAAAGAGGCTGAAGAGAAACTCTCTGTGGCTTCATCACTACATGTGACTCCTCTCACTTTACACCCAGTGATTTGATCTATTGTTAATATTAAAAGATTTAAAGTCAGATTATGTTTCTGGTTTGTTTGATTTCAGCAGATTTATTGACGTTCATGTGAATCGTTTCAGTGATGTCCTCAGTAACCTGAGAAACTGTTTATTATGAGACTCAGCTGTTTGACGTTTGGCTCTGAGCTCTCATCTTTAATACACTGTCACTGTAATGAGCTTTAACAACAGATGTTCAGACTGAAGAGACAAGACGAAGGTGTAGAGAGAGAATGTGAAGTCATGAATCAGACGAGGTGAGGCAGAGAGAGAGAGATAAGAGAGACAGAGGGATGGAGGGGAGGAGGGAG
>NW_019525143.1:62534-68172 GCF_002814215.2 Seriola lalandi dorsalis
TTTTATTGGAGCACTCAGAAAACAGTCAGCCAATCAGAAGAGAGGCTCAGAGCCTCCTCTCTTCTGATTGGCTCACAGACCTGTTGTTACTAGAGCTGCAGAGAGAAGCCTGAGAGAGGAGATGTAAAACTACACTGAGACGGTTTTTATATCTTCTGATGGATCAACACTTCTAATAAAACACAGAAGAAGAACGTATACAACAGTAAAGACAAAACAAAGAGGCTGAAGAGAAACTCTCTGTGGCTTCATCACTACATGTGACTCCTCTCACTTTACACCCAGTGATTTGATCTATTGTTAATATTAAAAGATTTAAAGTCAGATTATGTTTCTGGTTTGTTTGATTTCAGCAGATTTATTGACGTTCATGTGAATCGTTTCAGTGATGTCCTCAGTAACCTGAGAAACTGTTTATTATGAGACTCAGCTGTTTGACGTTTGGCTCTGAGCTCTCATCTTTAATACACTGTCACTGTAATGAGCTTTAACAACAGAGACAGAGGGATGGAGGGGAGGAGGGAGGAAGGGGGTAATAATGAGTGTAATTAATTCTGGGGTGAAGACGTTGTGAAACATTCACCACAGCATGTGGTTTGTCTGAGAGGAGACCGACCCAACACCCAGGAACTGTTCCTCATTAAACACAGGAAGAGCTTCGTCCCGTTCAGCTCGCAGCTTCTCAGAGAGACCAGCCAGATACAGGTGTAACACACAGGTGTAACACACAGGTGTAACACACAGGTGTGCTGAGAACAACAGGTTAGTTAGGGTTTGTTTTTATTCACCTTGAGTCACGTGACTTAACGTCACTCGTCTCTTCCGGTGAAGAGGAAAACATCAGATCTGTGTGGAGTGATGATGAGGAGGAGGCTGCACCTTCCTCACATTAAACGCAGTTTAACGCAGTTTCAAGTTAAAGTTACCCAGGTAACGATGAGTTAACCTGCTCGTTGAAACTGCTGCTTTTTTATTCCTCCGCGCTGGCGACATTTTGTTTTTCAGGTTGTCCGTCCGTCTCATTCTCGTGGACACGATGTCTCTGTGACGCCGCGAATGTTCGTTGGCACAAATGTTTACTTGGACTGAGGATGAACTGATTACATTTTGGTGGTCGAAGGTTAAAGGTCAAAGGTCAAGGTGACCTCAGCTTCACACAGTAATTGCGACATCTCACACAGATGGTTCGTATTCCCTCTGACTCTGGATAAACAGGGATGTGACCTGGAACTAGTCTGAGTGGAGGAGGGATACGACCACGAGGAGGTGGTTCTAGTTTTTCTTGATCCCTCAGCAACACTTGTACTAAAAGACCAAGTGTGTATCATTAAACATAAAAGGTGGACAGAGGCTGATCAGGTGCAGAGTGATGATGGACGTGGAGCAGATCTACAGCTCATGGTGTGTTATGGAGCAGAGGGGGAAGGAGGCAGGGGGGAGTTTGTCATCGTGTTGAGCAACAGGGGCTGTAACCTCCTTTGTTTGAGCCTCTGCATGAAGTGGGTGTGATGCTTCAGCTGAGATGTGTCACAAGACAACAACCCAAACACTACAGACCCACTGCAGATCACTGCAGTGATGTGATGTGATTTTTACCTTCTGACTCTCCTCTTTCCATCTGGAGGTTAAATCTCTTCTTTTTCTTTGCGTAAAGTTTCACCTGCGCGCGTCTTGGCGGTGCGCAGAGCGCAGACTGCTCTCATCACAAACTCGGGGAGGAGGAGGAGGAGGAGGAGGAGAAGGAGGAGGAGGAGGGCGCCAGGTCGCTGCCTCACGTCTGGGTGGATCACAGCGGAGGGAAAACATCCGCACCGCCTGTTCTCCTCTTACCTTGACGATAATCGTTCCGCGCTTCAGTCCGCGTCCTGACCGCCGGAGAGTCCAGACTGTCCCCGCAGCAGAGCGCGCAGAGAGAGGGAGAGAGAGAGAGAGAGAGAGAGAGAGAGGTAAAGTCCTGATGTTCCTGTCATTTACAGCCAGAAAAACCTGCGTTAGAGAAAAGTTAAAGATGATTTAAGATGCTTTTCTCTCCGGTGTTGGACAGACTGTTGCTTAGTGAAGTGATGGACATTTTACTGATGGTTTTGAGATATAAACATGTGGCTTGTTACAGAGATCAGTGTCAGTTGCTGTTAAAAGATGTGAAGTTTAAAAACTAGAGTGTCACGTGATTAAATCCTATTTATTGCAATAACTGACAGACACTGAGCTGCTAGTCTGAGGAACATAAACCAGATGATGAACCTTCAGATCAAAACAGAAAAGACAATCTACAATAATTAAGACATTTAAATATATTTGAAAAAGTAAAATAACAAGCAGTTATCATGAACCTCCTCCACAACCATAAACTTTATAATTAGAAGGGAAAATAGTGATAATGACAAAGCAACAAAGCAGCTGCATCATTTAGTTTATAAATAAATAACATTACAACAAATGATATCATATTATTATAATTATATGATGATGTGTTTCTGTGGATCTCGGCTTGCAGTGAGTGTGTGAGCGGAGCAGTTGAGTTGTGCAACCTGTGGAGACGGAGTCAGTGCGTCTGGGTTGAGGTCTGGTCCAGAACCAGGATTTCAGAGACCGGGTTCTGGGCTCCGGTGTTGTTTACAGCCGCCGTCCTGCTGGAGGAATAAGAGCTGACACGTTGTGCAGAGTTTGTTTTTGCTGGAGTTGATCCTGATGCACAATGAGCCAATGATTGGTCTGGTGGGGGGGCGGATTAATGATCCAGGGGTCCAGATGTGGGGGCCATGTTTTCCTTGCACTTCTGGATGCACAATATTCCAATAGCTTCATGTTTGTGTTGATAATTGATTATTGATTCGTGGTTTGGACCAAACAGCTTCGAGAGGATTTACTGTTGCTATTTATTTTGCGTCTTTATAAACTGAATATATTTGGGTTTTAAAGTGTTGGTTTGACAGAACGAGACGTTTGATTACGTCACTGCTTGTTCTGAAACTGTGACGTTTTAAAAACTAAACGATCGGATGATTCAGAGAGAAAAATAATCTGAAGTTTAACTGATAATGAAAAGGATCGTTAGTTCGTCAGCTAGAGAGAGGATGTTTATTTCTCTGTGGGTCCCTGTTTTATTTGCATCGTTTACATGATGCACGAGCGCAGTAACGCGCCAACAAGGGCAGTGACGAAGAAGAAGAAGAGCGTCAGCAAGGAAACATGGACGTAAACTAAATTAGAGGAATTAGAGGAAACTCTTCACGTCTGTTAAACCCTGTGTCGCGGTGAGAAACACTGAAGGTGAATATAAACTCAGGAGTATTTTTCTTCTATTTTTCTCTTCTTTCTTCAATAAAGAGAGAAAAGTGAGGATGGAAACATTATTTTATATATGTATGTATTGATCATCATATTTTAGGTTTCTGTGGTTATTTGGGGCCCTTTAAACCCGGGGGCCCCTGGCAGAAACCAAATGATAAAGTCTGTTCCTGAGACTCTTGATTTAAAGATTTGGACTCTGTTGAAACAGCCGAATCTTCTCCAGTGAATATTTGGACTTGATTGATTGACGTATTGGCTTGTTGCCACGGGATCAACGTCCATCAGAACAGAGAGAACTGTGGAGGGAAATTCCTCTCTATCATCTTCTCTCCTCAGACTCGCTCGTGCACTCGCCGCGCGGCGGCGCAGAGCGTCGTGTTTGTGACGGTTGTCATAGTTGTGGTCGGACGGATTGTGCAGCGGAGCCGCAGTGACTCTCAGCCCAACAACCCCTCTCTGTGTCCCGGCTTAGACTTGGCGGCTCCACCCTGACCCCCACCCATTACCCCTGCACCCACCCAGCCAGTACACACACACACACACACACACACACACACACACACACACACACACACACACACAGTCAACTTCAATTTGTGTAACTCAGTGGTGATGAGGAAACAACAGGTTAAATTAGTGTGCGTGTGTGTTTCTCTTGTGTGTGTGTGTGTGTGTGTTTCTCTTGTGTTTCTCTTGTGTGTGTGTGTGTGTGTGTTTCTCTTGTGTTGGGTGTGTGTGTGTGTGTGTTTCTCTTGTGTGTGTGTGTGTTTCTCTTGTGTTGGGTGTGTGTGTGTTTCTCTTGTGTTGGGTGTGTGTGTGTTTGTGTGTGTTTCTCTTGTGTTGGGTGTGTTTCTCTTGTGTGTGTGTGTGTTTCTCTTGTGTGTGTGTGTGTGTGTGTGTGTCTCTTGTGTTGGGTGTAGATGTTATGGTAATTAAGAAACAGTCTCTGTATTTCATGAATAGACGTTTCTGTCGTGTTGTGTAATGTGTTTGCCATCTACTGGCTGCAACTTTAAAGGCAATACTCCTCTAAATAGTGTGTGTGTGTGTGTGTGTGTGTGTGTGTGTGTGTGTGTGTGTGGGTGTGTGTGTGTGTGTGTGTGTGGGTGTGTGTGTGTGTGTGTGTGTGGGTGTGTTTTCACCACTGTTTGTGCAGCAAACACCTTCCTGAGGACGTTTTCTGAACTTTCCCCTGTTTAGCAGAAATATAAATGAAGCAAAAACATTTATTCAGGCTGGAGATGTTGACAGAACTTTATTCACTGATTAAACAAATAAAATAATAATAAACTTTATTTATAGAGCTCTTTTCATACAACTGATGCTGTACTATAAAACCCAAATTCATCAGCCACTGTAGCAGAAGCTGCGTGAACGACAGGATGATGTTTAGCAGGTGTAGGCTACTATCAAACAGGTTTACCATTTTATTTTGTTGTAATAGCATGCTAACATTAGCTAATTAGCACTAAAGACAAAGTAGGCTACAGTTGAGGCTGATGGGAATGTCAATGGCAAAATGTTACCATGCTAACCTGCTAAACTGAGATGGTAATCATTATAAGAGATTTTAGCATGTTAGCATTGTGACTGTGAGCTGTTAGCATGCTAAGTACAGCCTTGCAGAGATGCTAAATGCGGCCCATACTTGGGCCACACGCTTGTGTTTCTTCTGGCCCAGTATATGGCCTGTTGTACGGCCCGAATCTGGCCAATATACGGCATGATTGTCAGATTCTACTTCCACATCTGGACCAATTCTGGCACACACACAGAAAATCTTCCGGTTTCCTGTAAGATGTGGAAGTATACGGGCCAGGCTCGGGCCTAGGACCCAGGTGTTTCCATTTGTGTCTTTAAGCTAAGCTAAGCTAACCCCCTCCTGGCTCCATCTCTTTACTTACTCTTTACTTCAAAAATGAGTCGCATTTCCTAAAATCTTAAACTAAACTAAGATATTGAATAATCTCAGATATCTCATCAACCCACTGACGCGAAGGTAAATACATCTTGATTTCACACAGTTTGTAAAGCAAGAAACTGAAGGAGAGGAAACGGGGCGTGACCCTAAAGCTCGAGGTATTAGCCTGTTTTATATCATATATATCATTCGTCCGTGACCGGTGCTGAACTTTGACCTTTGGCTTTCACCTCTGACACCCTGTGAGGGGGGATGAAGAGAGGATACAACCCTGCGTACACAGACGTCTGCTTCTTTAAAAACACGGAGCCGTGCTGGGATGAAGAACCAGATTAAGGTTAAACTGTGTGGCGCTCTTCGGGGTCGAGGCAGGCAGTTAAAAGAGACAGCAGAGCGCTTCGTCGTAAATTAGGTCCTCACAGT
>NW_019525143.1:68282-74972 GCF_002814215.2 Seriola lalandi dorsalis
GGGGGGAGGAGAGAGGTGAGGGATAGGAGGAGGGTGAAGGGTTGAGACTGTCAGCTCATGAAGTGGTCCAGAGGACATATTGTCTGGGTCTTTGGTCCGAGTCCGGCCCATATATACTTCCACATCTGGGCCAGTTCCGGCTGTTAGCCAACACCGGAGGACACGATTTTCTGAGCGTGTGTCAGAATTGGTCCTGATGTGGAAGCAGCATCTGACAATCACAACGTATATTGGCCAGACTTTGGCCGAGGAACCGTGTGCACACTGGGCCAGAGGAAACAGCAGCATGCGGCCCGAGTGTGGGCCGGATGTTGTCCCGTCAGCTTCAGACGTAATAGCATGTTAGCATGTTGATGTATTTAGCTCAAAGCTAAGTACAGCCTCACAGAGCTGCTAGCATGTCTGCAGACTCTTCATGCTCTGAGGTCGATGGATGTTTATATTAATATTAATTAATTAACATCTTTGTGATAATACAGCGTAGAAATATGATTTAAATATTGTTTGAATCCGTTGATTCTCCACTTTCCATTTCACTCTCTTAGAAACGTCTAAACTTTGGTTTAAATAGAGTGACAGAAACTTTGACTCTATTTCATTTTAGGCGTTTATCATCCATTTATCTACCGTTTAACTCAAACACTGCACGATTGTTATGAACCTAAGACTTTGATAAACACATTTCAAGCATCAAAACAATTCATCCACATCAGTGAAGGTTTGTTTTCACAAGAGATTTGAAGGATTTAAAAAGATTTAAGAAATAATGTAGAACTCCAGAAAACGCCCTCCGACCTCAGAGGGTAATTAAAGCAGTGGAGTATCCTCCATCAGAACTGATGGTCAAACAGCTTCAAAGTCTCCCTCCACCCACAGCTCTCTGATGTCAGAGCGGGGGGGCTGTCACTTTCCAAAACCAACAACCGGACATTCACACGCAGGAGCTAGTACAGCACGTCCGATACAGACTTCAGATACACAGGTGATACCTGTTGGCAGGTTCTGATCTTTTCCCGGTGGAACAGGAAGTTTGTGTTTGTTACAAGCTCATACGGAGCGTCCTGATTGGACATGAGGGCCCTTGAAGCTCATTCCTACTCCCGCTGCTGCCTTCACAGACCCACTGTGCTCCGCACTGAGGAGTCTTTGTGGCGAGCCGGGGTGGTGTGACGGTGACGTAAAAATACTCGTGTGTCGGTCGGCAGTGGACTGGTTTGAACCCGCCACCTTAACCGCCGAGGAAAATACGTGTTCTGTTCAGTGGGGAAACTTATTGAGCTATTTATGAGGCGGCGTAGGGTTGATGCCCCGCCCACACACAAACACATACAAGCTCTGAATGACGGTCGGAGCTGACGGTGTGTTACTTTTCCACGGCCGGTTGTGTCAGACCTGTGACAGCTGGGTGTTCTCCAGCGCAGAGATGCTGAATATAGCTTCTCCCCTGCATCATTTCCCATCAGCCCCGGGAGCAGCTCACCATGGAAAGGCTTTGTGAGTGGAGGAAATACCTCGACACACACTAGATCGTAGTATAGCCCCAAAAATAGAGCCAGTGTTTGGTCTGAGGGAGGAAGTTTCCATGTTGGTTAAAAGACGGTTTTATTTACAGAATGACAGAATTTCTCTTCCTTTTTTTTTGTTGTTGCTATTTTTAACTTTAATGTGCTCACAGCAGAATTTAATGAGACTTTTTTTTGGCCTGTTTCATAAGAACAGAGGTGATGAGTATCTGAATGTGAGCGGTGACTCTGGGGCTGAACCCTTATCTGTTTAACAGGAGTATCAGTGTCAGCTGGGCGACCTCAGATCTTCTCCAGAGAAAGACATCAGCTGATAGCAGCACATGAAAGAGTCCACCGCTGTGGACACGAAGCTGTGAGACCAACCACAACAAGCTGATTTAGGGATGTTGTGTTTTCACGTTTTATTCATCAAACAGTTCAGATCCAGCCGACAAACAAAGAGTTTGTTAGATCATCAACAGCGTCTGAACCCGCAGCTCTATTTACGTCTTATAACACACAGACATGCTAGTGTTGTTGTTCATGCTCATTTTGTGTCTCTTCATGGTCAAAGTGTGTCTCTGTGTTGTTGATCTGTGTCTCTTTGTTGTTGATCTGTGTCTCTGTGGTTGTTTTGAGTCTCTTTGTTGTTGTTTTGTGTCTCTGTGGTTGTTTTGAGTCTCCTTGTTGTTGTTTTGTGTCTCTGTGGTTGTTTTAAGTCTCTTTGTTGTTGTTTTGTGTTTCTTTGTTGTTGTTTTGTGTCTCTGTGGTTGTTTTGAGTCTCTTTGTTGTTGTTTTGAGTCTCTTTGTTGTTGTTTTGAGTCTCTTTGTTGTTGTTTTGTGTCTCTTTGTTGTTGTTTTGTGTCTCTTTGTTGTTGTTTTGTGTCTCTGTGGTTGTTTTAAGTCTCTTTGTTGTTGTTTTGTGTTTCTTTGTTGTTGTTTTGTGTTTCTTTGTTGTTGTTTTGAGTCTCTTTGTTGTTGTTTTGAGTCTCTTTGTTGTTGTTTTGAGTCTCTTTGTTGTTGTTTTGAGTCTCTTTGTTGTTGTTTTGTGTCTCTTTGTTGTTGTTTTGTGTCTCTTTGTGACCTTCACACTACTTCTGTCACTTTACAAACTACATGTAAACTCAGACACTCAGACAGAAGTACAGGTTTCACTGACCTTTCAGCATGGATGGATTACTGAACGGGCCCCAGGGCTTGAGGCCCCTGGACCAGAGCCTCTATGTGAAGTGACTCAGACGACTTCACAGGGACAAAAATCTCACAAAGAGACAACAAACGACTCAGAATGAGACAGAACAGGCAGAAATAAATGCAGAGGACTTGTGTCTCTTCCAGTCTGGGGGTCGTCTCTTACAGTGAAGTCCAGAAGTCTGAGACCACTTTCCCAACTTATGAATGAGGGGTGGGGGCCCTTTTGCACATCTGTGCCCAGGGGCCCATTGTCTGTCCATGTCTGTCAGTCATTGCTGGAGACCCTCCCCTCTCTGACGTAACAGGGACAGAAACATAAGACACATCCTGACGTCATGTTTCTGTCTTTCTCAGAATAAATCAGTGTCAGTGTCAGAGAGAGACACGTGTTTAATGGAATCCATACGTTTATCTGGCGGCCGGCTCGGCCCCAGGAGACGCTGGGGGCCCTCATATCAGACAAATACACTCTGAAGAGGCCCCTCCTTAAATTAAACTGAGTGAGGGATGATCAGTGTTTACAGAGACCAACGTGTCTGTCAAACATATTCACTTCCTCATGTAAAACAGAAAGCATCATTTACGGAGCTGGAAACAGAGAAAAGTCTATAAATCTCACCTCTGTGCTGCTTCAGTTTTGTTTTGGAGTGTGACGTCTCCATGTCGTCGTCCTGGTGAACCCCCCCCCCCGAGGATGGAGGGTGGAAACAAACACATGGTGAGAAATGGCAGCCGTCCGGTGCTTTCCACCATCAACCAAACGATTCAACCCCCAAAACAAACTTCTGAAGTGACACAGAGGAGAGTTTTCAAATAACGTGTTCGTTTTAGAAGATACAGAAGTGATGAGGACGAACCGCTCGGTTTGGCAAATGCAGAGCAGTCTGTGAGTGTGTGTGTGTGTGAGTGTGTGTGAGTGTGTCTGTGTGTGTGTGTGAGTGTGTGTGTGTGTGTGTGTGTGTGTGTGTGGTCATGGGGAAAACAGTTGTTATTCCTCTGCGTCGTAAAGACTGTGGATGTTTTCTCCACCTGGATTCTTATTGTCTCAGATAAAGTTTCACCCAGTCAAACCAGATTTATGGAGCTACACACACACACACACACACACACACACACACACACACACACACACACACACACACACACACAGCTTGAGTAAAAGTTCTTAGTTACTTTCCACCATTGCTTCATGGTCTCCACCAAACTTTAAGGCTTTTGCTGTTTCACGCCTCATTTCCCTCTCCCTCTGAAGGAGGGTTTGTGGGGGTCAAGTGGCCACTCGCCCCCCACCCCCCCACCTATCCCCATCCAACCCCACCCCCTGCAGCTCCATCAGAAGCATCTGTCAACAGCAGCCTCAAAGCAGGAATGTGTCAGTGTTTGTGTCTCGGGGGACAGATGAGTGTGACGCACCTAAAGTATCAGACGTTTATTTTAATGTTGTCAAATAACAAGAAGAGGCGGGACGAACAAGTCCTGCGCTGCTTTGAGTCTTAAACAACTCTTTATGTCTTTAAGAAACAGTGAATCTTGGTCCATTTTCATACATTTCCCATAATGCATTGTGTCATTATAGACTGACATTATGTGGCACAGTTAACTCGTTCAGAAACTCAGAAACAACAGGGACGTGCAGTGTGAGCAGTCGCTGGATTTCAGAGCAGAACTTCCTGTTTCACGTCAGGATTTGTTGCCGGTAATTCAGAGGTCAAAGGTCACGAAGAAAAGAAGCAAACGGATTTACTGAGAGATAAAAACGTTAGTGTGTGTGTGTGATGAAACAGTCCAGAACCGAGCGAATGGTTTATTTGTCCAAAAAGAAGAGAAGCGTCCCGACTGTGACCTCGGAGCGTTGGGAAATGTTTGTGAAATCCTCGAAGCTGCTCTTGAATCTTCGCTTTGTTATTTCTCTGAGCGAGTGAATCGAGAAGCTGCCGAGAGGCCTCGTCCTGCAGAGACTGAATCATGAGTCACTGAATGATTCGTTTGGTTATGGACGACAGATGTGACAATTTTAGCTTTTCAGAAACCAGAGAGAGAGAGAGAGAGAGAGAGAGAGAGAGCAGAGAGAGAGAGAGAGAGAGAGAGAGAGAGAGAGCGAGAGAGAGAGAGAGCGAGAGACAGAGAGAGAGAGCGAGAGAGAGAGAGAGAGAGAGACAGAGAGACAGAGAGAGACAGAGAGAGAGAGAGAGAGAGAGAGAGAGAGAGCATGGTGTAAACTCACTCAAGCCACAAATGTACAAATGAACTGGCGACAGACGGTTTCATGAATGTCTGTTTGTCGCCCGACAACAGTGTAAATAACGGACAGTGTCTGATGTTTAACGTCTCACCTGGCTGCGGTGATGTAGAGGTGTACTGCAGTGCGGCGTGACATCACTGTGGATGAGGCGGTCGCCTAAATTAAAAAAGACAATTGCACCATTAAAAGTTAAATTACTTAATTCATCTTGAAATGAAAACTTTTACTTTTAATTTAAATATTTTGTTGGCGTAGATTCAGGGTGAAAACTGTTTTCTTGTTGCTATGACAGCAAATGATTTTCTGGTGGTGGGAGAAAATGTTCATAGAGGTTCAAAATACCTTTAAATGACTTTAATACCGTAATAAAAGCAGAATTACTTCGGCATCACATCCTGCTCTGTTACAGTGACACGTCCACGAGCTCCGAGGGTGAAAACGAGCTTTCAGTTACAGAGGTCGGAGGGCAATGACTCATTCGAGGGGACTCTCCAGGTTCTGTTCTGAGACAAAAAAAACAAGAGAAGAAGCTGATTGGGAAAACATGGCGAGGTCCAGTGGATCTGGAAACCAACATGTGTTAAAAGAAAATAGCAGCAGGATAATGAGTCAGATCACAAACAGGAGTTCTGACGTGAGCGTGGGAACGAGGGACACGCGGTCTACAGGTTTAAAGTTGGTGGACGTCAGAACTGATGCAGCAGAGGTCGACATATCCTGATTTTCTTGCTTTAGTACGAGTCAAGCCCTAAAAACACTTAATCCTACATTTCCCACAATGCATCTCATTGTTTTTCTATGATCTTAGGCCCCTCCCGGTCACATCTTTCCAACGCCAACACGTCGCGTAAATTGACTTTCGCCATTTAAAAATCAGTGGATGTTGCAGGAGGTAATTGAACCATTAGACGTCTGAACCTGCTCCAAGTGTTCATCATCTGGAGTAGAGGTCAAAGGTCATGTAAACACGGCTCTAATGGACCACTTTACTGTGTGAAATTACTTTTCTGCTGTGTAAAAGAGCAGAACCAAACAAGGACTGGAAACTTCCTGTGTTTGTGCCAGCTCCACTTTGGTCCCTTTTCTGCTGTAAATGTGGGATGTTTAAAGATCCAGCTCTTAAAACATCTTATACATTTGCTCTTATACACACACCGGCACTCAGACTCAAGCGGTCACATGATAACACAAGTGTGAACACTAAAGGAGTGATTATGAGGCAGCATGAAAGTAGAGGCTGAGCGTGGAGGTAACGGCTGCCGTCCAGTTTATCTGACCTCGGTGTGGAGGCAGGTTTATTTTGTTAGACCCTCGTGGTCGAAGTGAAAACACATTCATACGTTTGTTATGTTCGTTTTCTGCCAGAAAATGACACGGTGTGTTTGAATTTTGCCCAAATTTTGACCTTAAAAAGCAGGAAGCAGGAGAGCAGCCATAACGTCATGTGTAAATATGAGCATATTCGTGGTTATTCTGATATGGCAGCACGGTGACACATGCACAAAAAAATCTTGATGTAATATTAGTTCAGATATTTTAGGTTTAAATGTCTCATATTTTCTTCTTCTGTGTTTTATTTGAAGTGTTGATCCATCAGAAGATATAAAAACCATCTCAGTGTAGTTTTACATCTCCTCTCTCAGGCTTCTCTCTGGAGCTCTAGTAACAACAGGTCTGTGAGCCAATCAGAAGAGAGGAGGCTCTGAGCCTCTCTTCTGATTGGCTGACTGTTTTCTGAGTGATCCAATA
>NW_019525143.1:75125-77447 GCF_002814215.2 Seriola lalandi dorsalis
AGGCTGTGTGCATTTCTCTGTGGACTGAGGCTTTGATACTTTCACAGTATTAATATAGAAGCTAGACCTGATCTATAATCACACTACACATGGACACAGACCTTTACACTGGAGGAGCTTTAAAAACACAAAAGTACACATATGGTAACATGGTCAGCATTAAAAACAAGGCTTTGGGTGTCGACTGTTTGTTTGCTCTGGTCTGAATCAGACGTTAACTTGTTGTTTCCCAATGATTTGAAATTCAAACGAACAAAAAATGCGTCACTCAAAGTCTGAGTCACGACAAGAACAAACAGCTTCCCAAGTGTCACGAAAAACAACATTCATCATCTGTAATCCAGATCAGACCTGGATTCAGTGTCAGTGTGGTGCTTTCACTCATCCACATCCCAGAATGCAAAGCACAGCTGGCTACAGGAGCTCGCTCAGCTCAAACCTGTAAGGTGCTCCTTATAGCAGGATCAGATCAGGGTCACATCACAAACACAGTGCGGTTCATCCTCTGGAGGTCATGAATGCTCACCGACATTAGCGTCTCCAGATCCGCGCCGCTGCTAACGTGGCTAAAGATCAGGTTCTCGCAGTGAAATTTTATTTGCTGATATGATTTGATAACAACAGAGCCGCAGTATTTCTTCTCTTCCATCTCTGTTTACACTATCAGCTGCCAAAATCACACACACACACACACTGCAGTATTAATGTGTGTGTGTGTGTGTGTGTGTGTGTGTGTGTGTGTGTGTGTGTGTGTGTGTGTGTATGTGTGTGTGTGTTTGTTTGTGTTGGCCTACTCACAGATCCAATCACTCACTTGGCGTCCGACTCCTCCAACAACCAGGGACTGGGAGGGGTCACTCTGTTCTCTGAGGGACGATTGATTACTTCAGCTCCAACTGCAAAACGCCTCCATCAATAACACAACAGATTCTATATGTTTTATATATGAACATATAGTTTTCTTGCTTTTTTCGTCTTTTCACTTTTTAAAATAAATATCAGATTTTACAGTAAATGACTCGTGAACAAGGAAGTTTACAATCTGTGTAAAAGCATCTGAGTATTAGAGAAGTAATATGGTTTAAAGTTATTAGAAGTTTTTAAAACATATTTAGTACGTGTCACACATCGTTAAGCACATGTGAAAATCAGTTTCCACTGCGAGTCAACTCGTTATCTAATCGTCTCTTAAATCAAGACACTGATCTCCAGCTTTTCTACATTTTTTTAATTCTTTTTATTATTTACAAATGTGTTAACATGAAGTGTGGGAAGTTTTTTTGTTTTTTCATCTGTATAAACAAACCATGAGAGGCGGGAAAGAAAATAAACATTTTTGGAAAAATAATCCCCCAAAATAATTTTTTATATTTTTTCTCAGGTGTTGGAAAAAACATTTGATTTATTTATTTATTTAACAAAAAAATTAAAAAATTCCTGCAATTGTTTTTTCTCAGGATTTTTCAGGTGTTTGATTTTGTAATACTCATTTCGGCCACAAGAGGGTGAAGTGCGTCACTACCACCGCCTTCCACGCCGGTCCCGCTGTACGGTCTCTTTCAGGAGACGCTCTTCTGGGCGGAACCAGAGCGCGAGGGGACAAACGGCGTAGCTACATCAAAACTAAAATGCATTCATCAACTATTCACCAACGCCACACGTTATCCACCAATCAGCTTCTACCTCATTAAACAGGTTTAAAGGTTCAGTTGATCCGCCTGAAACTCCTTCACTATAACACGTTTGACTCTGCAGACACAAACTGATCCAGGGTCTGACATTTATCATCACACCTGGACCATCAACACACTGTTTGAGGACAAACAGGTGACGTACACACACACACACACACACACACACACACACACACACACACACACACACACACACACACACCTGGCCTATAAAGACTTGGCCTTGTTTACCCTCCACACAGATGGAGGCTGAGGAATGCTGTCACTCTGGAGGACACACACACACACACACACACACATGCACACACACACGCACATGCACACACACACGCACATGCACACACACACACACACATGCACACACACATGCACACGCACACAGATGTCTTATCCATGTGCAGCTCTGTCATCAACACTGGAGTGTGTGTCCTCAGTTAACAGCAGCTGCTAATGGAGCTAATGGAGCTTTAAACTTCGTTCCCCTGCATCATTTTCTGCTGCTGCAGAGTCCTCTCCTCCTCCCCCTCCTCCTCCTCCTCCTCCTCCTCCCTCTCTGCTGTAGCCCCCCCCCTCAGTGTCTTCACCTCCCTCCGTCTCCTCTCCTCTATTCTCATTTCATACATCACCT
>NW_019525143.1:77577-89211 GCF_002814215.2 Seriola lalandi dorsalis
CACACACACCCCCATCCTCGTCCTCGTCCCTGCGTAATGACTATTTTCAGGCAGGGAGGGGTAATAGGCTAAGTGATGTGTGTGTAACTGGCACAGTGTGTGTGTGTGTGTGTGTGTGTGTGTGTGTGTGTGTGTGTGTGTGCTGCAGAGTTAATACTGCTGACTGCAGGAGCTCCACCTGGCAGAGGGGGCCGGCGCATCAGCAATTCGGGATGGAGTGAATGAAGATAAGCATTGGACGAGGGGGGGGTCAATCCAAATAACTACTTCTCACACACACACACACACACACACACACACACACACACACACACACACACACACACACACACAAACACACACGCCTCAAAAGAAACACACATACACTCTATGGAAGCCCAGAGTTGACAATATTAAAATCAATCTCAATCTCTTAATGAAACGCTGCCTCCAAATCAGACGTTTACACGTCACGTACCAAAAAAACAGTTTTAAAAATGAAGCTTTTATCTCTGGTGGCGCTCAGCTCCTGTTGTCTGTGTTATATGTGACGGACTCTCTCGTCACAGAGAAAATGTATCTCAAGACACTTCCTTGTTAAATAAAGGTTAAAAGATTTTTAAATTATTTTGTGTGACAATGAAAATGTGTCAGAATTTTACTGTTTAATTTACCACTAATTACTTTTGTTTAGATGTTTGTTTTGGACGTGTGTGAGTTCACTTTGTGTTCGCTTTAGTTTTTATCTCTTTAACTCTGGGAGAAATATTTTATTGCTCCTTTGTTTAGTTTCTCATGCACATGCAAAAACATATCTGAAGCCAAAAGCATGAAAGATCAAGTTTGATCATCGAGTTTTAATCTGAATTCTGTGAAAGATCATTCGCACGCAAACAGAAAATTAAAATTTCAATTTGATTAAACAATTGAATTAAATTATTTGCAGCCCTGAGCCTCCATACGACACGTCCCTAAAGTAGAAATAAGATGGTGAATCCCGTTCTGTTTGGGATGATCGTGTAGAGGATGGGCTGCAGTGTGTGTGTGTGTGTGTGTGTGTGTGAATGAAGCCTGACGTGTGTGTGTGTGTGTGTATGTGTGTGTGTGGGTGGTGGTGGTGGTGGTGGTGGGGGGTGACGCTGCATTGTGGCACAGTCTCCCTCTGAAGTTGTGGGCTGTCTGTCATCGGGACATGCTGCTTCCTCTCTCTGGTGGATGACAGAATATTTACTACTGCACAGTACGTACAGAACACACTCCTGCTGAGTGTGTGTGTGTGTGTGTGTGTGTGTGTGTGTTGTGCTCATGTGTGTAGCTTCTCATGGGGCGTCCGCTTTGTGCATCAAGGACAATTGTACGTGAAGAGTGTTGGCCAAGTTTGTGTTGATGTGAGGTGTGTGTTTGTGGCTCAGTGCTCAGGCTGGTCCGAGCCGTCGGGGGAGAAGCAGCACTGCAGATAGAAACACTGTTCTGAACCGAACTACTGTACGTACTCTGCTGTAACCCCCCCCACCCTCTCTGTGTGTCTCTGCAGTGATCAGACCCCCGGTCCGGTGAGTGAAGATGATTCCCGTGCTGATCTGTGTTTTGATTTCACTGAGCGTGGCCACCAACGACCTGGACTCTCTGTACCCGGAGCTGGAGCTCTCCAGAACCATCTATGTCACAGGTGAGCGGCTCTTCGCGGCGTCTCTGTGGGACTGTGGGATTGGGACAATGTCAGAATCAACAGAGACGTCCTCCGGCGTCTCGCTCCTGTGTTTCGTTGCTGACACTCACTCCGCAGTGTCATTTGTTTCCTGGGTTTATCAGTGAGCTGTGCTGCTGCTGCTGGGTGATAAGGCTGCTCTGTGGGGGATTATTAGCTCCGTCTGATACAGTTATCTGTCTCATTATCACCTGCACATGAAAACTACGTAAGAGGAACACTTTACATTTGTTGTCTCATGTGCACTGAACATTCAGGATAATTGAACAGGTATAAAACTACAGAGGATCGTGTTGTGTAGGTGTTTTACACTGAACGCTGAATATGTTTCATCGCACTGAGATTCATCATCAAACGATGATCACTCTGTTTTGTTTTCTATTGTTTTTCCTGGGATCCGATAAAAACATAAAAACAGGAATTCAACTCATTATTTTGAAAAAAATACATAAAGGACACGTATCACAACATAAAGAAAAACTAAGAAACTGAACTAACTAATGAATTACAAACAAATAACATAATATTTAAAATTTAATGAACAGCTAACTAAAGAAAAACTACTGAAAGATTAACGATACCAACATTAAACAACCACGAACTAACTAAAAAACAACTAGCTGAAAACTAAGCTAATGAACAAGTAAATAAAAAATAACTAGCTAGCTAACGAGCTAATGACCAACTAAAATACAATTAGCTACTAAAACAAACAAATAAATAAAAAATCTAATTAATAACTGATTTAACATTAAATTATAGCAAACTAAATAAAAAAACAACTATCTGAAAATAAGGCTAATGACCAACTAAAACCCATCTGACTAACCTATTAACCTATTAACTAAAAGACAAACTAGTTAGCTGACTAACTAGCTGGCGGACATCAGATCAACGATCATCATCAGTGATGATGATGATGATGATGATGATGAAAAGAAACACAATCTCTGACCACCCACACAACACAGGATCGATGTGTTATTGGCAGTTTGACCTGACAGACTGTCTCACACCTGCTGAAGCAGCAGACAGAGAGAGTGAGACAGAGAGAGAGACAGAGAGAGAGACAGAGAGAGTGAGACAGAGAGAGAGACAGAGATACACAGAGAGACAGAGAGTGAGACAGAGAGACAGAGAGAGAGACAGAGAGACAGAGAGACAGTGAGACAGAGACAGAGAGAGAGACACACACCCAGAGAGACAGAGAGTGAGACAGAGAGAGTGAGACAGAGACAGAGAGACAGTGAGACCCTGTGGTGCTGAAACAGAGGAAGCAGCTGATCTGAGCTGGAGAATCACTGATGTAAACTGTGACTGCAGGTTCATTGTTAAACCCACAGCTGTTTATCAGCGGGTCGTGGGGTCGTCAGGCAGCAGGTCGTTACTTAACTGCTCGTGGAGATTACGTTCATTGATTAGTTTCACCTTGAGCAGCTCTGATCCATGATCCCAGAGACGACGGTGCTGAAAACCACCAGATGTTAAAGGAATAGTAAATAGATTCTGTCAGAATGAGGGACAGTTATGTGCTGATTAATGATTGGTATTTATTATTTTTGACCACCTTTATGCTAACCATGCTAACATGCTAACCAGGTAAGGAAGCAAATAACGAGTATTTCCCACATTCTGAACTATTCCCCTCAAACGTTCGTACTCTGGAACCAAGTTCTGAATTTCCTCTCAGAACTCAGACGGAGTGACGGTACGTTGGATTTCTAACTTGATCCTCTGTGTTGTAGAAAATGGCCCTCGCCTCTCGGTGGTGTCGGAACAATCGAAGGTTGTGTCGCGGCGAGGAGGAAACGCCACGTTACCGTGCAAGATCCAGAGGGACCAATCACTGGCGCCCAACCGCAAGATGAGGATCAAATGGACCAAGCTGACCTCAGACTACCTGAAAGAGGTTCCTATCTATTCACCTTAATTAATTATAGATCGTTATCTGTGTCGTTAAATGTTTTCCAAACGTCAATATGTGAGTAAATTAAAAGACCACACTGGTTTTCATCATGTGGATCGTTCTGCAGTGAAGGAGCAGTGTTTTGATAACTGGGTCTTCAGTGTGTTTCCTGTTAGAAAGCTTGTTCCTGCTGACCGGGCTTTAATGTGCAGGACAAGCAAGGCGAGCACTTTCTCGCTTCTCCACTGATTGATAGTTGGTAAATTTAAAAATAGCAAAACCAACAATTAGGTCCCCGTGGGAACAATGTTCCTTATTCCTACCAGGAAATGTAACACCAACAAACCAGCCTCCGCAGATTTACACTGAACACTGGGTTTACCGCCCCGGGACTCTCAAACAACCGACACCTTATCACAACTGACAACTACAACAACTTTTGCCATTTTCTGGGGGTTATGTTCTAGACTGTTTCTACAATCTTTAAATCAGATGCGGGTCGTGTGAAAATATAATTTATTAGCATGTTTGCATCATGAACTCACCGCTCTCCATCTTGCTCTAGGTGGATGTTTTCGTCGCCATGGATTACCACAAGAGGAGCTACGGCAGTTTCCACGGACGTGTCCACCTGCAAGGCTCCGCTCCCATGGACGCCTCTCTGGTCATCACAGAAATCACCCTGGAGGATTATGGGAAATATAAATGTGAAGTTATTGATGGGCTGGAAGACGGAACGACGGTGGTGTCTCTTGACCTTGAAGGTAAAATATTTGGGTGAACGACGACCGGAAAGAATGAGGATGTGGCCTAAAAATAAAATGTTGTTGTAATGTTCGGGCTGCAGTCGGACTAAATTTAGCTCCGTGAGCAGAGACTGCTTGGGGGAAAGTCAGGAGCGAGAGTGTTCTGTAAGCATAGTGTTCATCATTGTCAGAGCAGCTTCATTATGCTTGAGAGTGGCCAGAGACGTCAGCCATTACTGCCTGAAGCCAAACACGCCGGCACCAGACTGACAGGGCAACAGCTGTGATTACACCACGAGACGCCATTAGGTTAGATCACAGTGTCGACCCCAGGTTTGTCTTCTAACTGCAGGTCGTCTATCACATCGCGTTCTCTTCTTTATTCTTCTTTTCTCCCGCCTCTCCATGTAGGTATTGTTTTCCCGTACTTCCCCCGCCTCGGCCGCTACAACCTCAATTTCTACGACGCCGAGCGGGCCTGTCGCGACCAGGATTCCATCGTGGCGTCCTTCGACCAGCTGTACGACGCGTGGCGAGGAGGCATGGACTGGTGCAACGCTGGCTGGCTGAACGACGGCTCGGTGCAGTATCCCATCACCACCCCGAGAGAACCCTGCGGAGGCAAGAACACGGTGCCGGGCATTCGCAACTACGGCCTGAGAGACAAGGACAAGAACCACTACGACGTCTTCTGCTTCACCTCCCACTACAAAGGTGGAGGACAAGATTATTACTATAAGTCAAAGCAATCAACCATCATCGCAATTTCACTAGAATTTCATGAACTGCTGTCGCTCTGAAACACAAGGAAAACATTATTTTACCATTTTACACTTTTATTTTGAAAGACAAAGCTGTCAATAGTGTTGAGAAATTCATGCTTCACAGAGGATAAATCCTAACGTTGTCACCATCAATATCAAGAATAATCTAGTGAGCAGGTTTAATTAAATTTATTGAGCTTGTTCATGCTTCCAAGAGGGTAAACCCTGTTAATTTTAGATACTTCCTGAGTTTTTACCCACAGCCCCACTTTCAATTCTAATGTCTGTTGACCAGTTTTAGCCCTTTACCTTCGCTGGGGCACCATCGTCAAATCAAGATTTACACTTTATCACAAAAAACAAAAAGAAAGAAAAAAAAAAGAAGCAAAATCTAATGGGAACAATTCCATAAACTTTACTGAGCACATTGACGCTCCCCAGAGGATGAACCATTTCCATTTGGACATTCCCGTTTACAACAATGTAAATCTCATCTCTGTTATGAGTGAATACGACAGTGTCGTCTGCATACAGGAGGATTTCTACAGTGTCAAATAGATGGAGATCATTGATGTTCTAATGAATTATTATATAACTACTGATTAACTCTGGCTATGTGGCTTGTGTTCATGATCTTATCTTCCTCTTTTTCTGTTCTTCCAGGTCGGTTCTACTACCTGATCCACCCCTCTAAGTTGACCTATGACGAGGCAGTCGGGGCGTGTCAAAAAGATGGTGCTCAGATCGCCAAGGTCGGCCAGATGTATGCCGCCTGGAAGCTGCTGGGCTATGACCGCTGCGACGCCGGCTGGTTGGCCGACGGCAGTGTCCGTTATCCCATCTCCCGCCCCCGCCGGCGCTGCAGTCCCACAGAAGCAGCCGTGAGATTCAGCGGCTTCCCCGACAAAAAGCACAAGCTGTACGGAGTGTACTGCTTCAAGGGCAACAACTGAAATGTGCAGACACACATACAAACAACCTGCAAACACACACACGTACACACATAAGCAGGCACACACACACACACACACACACACACACACACACACACACTAGTGGAGTGAAAAAGAGACAGATTTTTGGAGGTATGAACAAACACATTCAAACTGTGATGCTTAATTTCATGGAAACCTTAAGACGGAGTCATGTTGTTGCTTTGTAATCTGGGACCTGATACTCTATAAGGGATAGTTTACACATATTTAAGGTTCATATTATTTAATCAATGCCTTTGAGAGGGGTGGGTGGGTTGTTGGGGGGGGGGGGTAAAGGGTTGGAGGGTGTCACAGCTACAACCATACTGTCATTCAAGAATGGACTAGCATGTCATGTTATAAGGAGCAACATGTTCGGACTGAGATGATCAGTTTAACCACAAAAAATGTCTCATGGTTGGACTGATACTTTGGGCACTTATCTTGCTTTGTTCAAGACCAGGAACAACGACAAAGCCATGAAACAGCTGAAAACAGACAAAAAGAAAAAGAAAAAAAAAAATCGCTTAGATCCTCTGATTCTCGTCAGGTAGGGACACAAACCTAGCACAACCAAACTCTCTGCTGTCCATTCTTAACAAGGTGCTATGACTGGTACTTTGTACTTCATCATATCGTACAGTATTTTAGGTTTTTATACAAATGTGTTGGACCAAACATCAGTCTAATCACTAAAATGAGTAAGAAAAAGGAACATCCGAGTGTTAGCATTGTTTATGTTTTCTAAGTATGTAGAATGTGACTATCTAGAAATGTATTTCTGTTTATGACTATTTTTTGATATATTGTAGAAATATTTACATTATTTTTTGTCTTTCTGGCCAAACTATCAGAGTCTCTTTGGTTTACATAAAACATATAACAGTTGTAAAAATACAAAAATCCACAGTCCAAAAAAAAAAAAAGACAAAAAAAGAAGACGACATGAATTTTGCACTGAACAAATAGAAGATGCCTAGAAAAGAAAATGAGGCAAACAGTAGTTCGCCCTATCCAGCAACAGAAAATGCCTGGCGTAGATAAAAAACCTTACAGTGTTGTAGAGGGTTGTTACTCTACAAGCTCAGTTTTACAGTGAAGTAGACCTTTGTGGCTGTATCTCTGTTTGGCTTCAACTTCAGAGCATGACTTAGCTTCAACAAGCAAAGCACAAGAAAGCAGCTCTTAGTCTACAGCGACACACTCTTATCTATGTAGCGCCTTGGTAAACTGCTATTTTTGATACAAATACTGTAGTTTCTTATAGTGAATGAGCAGAGTCAGGGCTAGCCCCCCCGTTAGCGACCTCACCACTCCGAACGCAACACCACAAATCAGTCACAAACTTTGGAGGGAAAAATCAAACATTTATCATTTTACTCGTTATCCAGAAGTCCCATCCCAGAATGATAAAACCTTTGCCTTCAACCAAAGTTGAAATCAAATATTTCCACAGACTTTCCTGCTCCGTGCTACTTTTCCCTCTTTGCTAGCGGTGCTATATAGCAGGTCGCGACAGCTAGCGCACTCTAGCTATCGCGGTCTATGGAAATTTTGGGTTTAAACATTGGTTTTGCTCAGAAACGACATTTGATCTGTGTTAATTATCTCAACAAAAACCATGACGAAAAAGATTCTTTGAATATTCTTTTTTTTTTTACCATCATAGGAAACTAAACAGAATAAATAGTTAGCTTTCACGCTAAAACATATGATAAAAGGTATCACAATTGTCATCAAAGATTTAAAACTTGAATTAACTGAATTAATGTTTTGGTGCACTGGTGGAATCATAGCTCCTGCCTGGTTGAACAGCTTCCCTGCCCAAAACTTTTTCAAAAGTTGATTTAGCTGTTTGACCTGTTACATTAGCTAACGTAAAGTTAACGTCAAGTCTTAGGAAGAAAAAGAAAAACACATTCATGGTCTATGTGCACCTGCAATTGCGCAGAAAAATTGAAAATAAGCAGCAACAAAAACAGAAGGAACAAACCATGAAAACAGGCAGGTCAGCACACCAACTTGAGAACCCTGATAATGTTACGTTAGCTGGCATAAATGTTATGTTAACTTACGTAATGTTAGATTACATTATATTAGCTAACGTAACATTATCAGGGGTTGATATTGGTCATGGTTATATTTGGTGTTTATAGGGTACAAGTAGGAATGAGTGCAGGGTCTTAAGTCGACTGTCAACCATGTTTATCAATCGATCAATGAAACAATGTTAATATAATCTGATGTGTTAGCTTCGAGCTAAACCCAAACAGTGGACAGTATTTTAGTAAGTAAATAAGTGATCGTCTCTATTCAAACAGTGAGATTTTCAAATTACATTAAAAATGCATCTCAAAACAAGACTAGATGTCTTTACATTTTTTGAAACTAAATCAAAATTGCACAATAAAATCAGGTGACAACACTAACGCCGCTCTTGCTTAGTCTGGGCAGACACTGACGATCCAACCCACTCCTGGATAACAGGTGAAAAGGAACATGTGAAGTTTTACGTAGAGAACACTTTGTGACCGAATGACGGAGTAACATACATGCGAGTGCTGAGGTCATGGATAGGACTAAGCCAGGCCCTGAGTGAGCATGGTTTTCCTGGCAGCGACTGGCTCGCCGATTGCTATCTCAGCTCTGAACCGGCCGACCTGTCTCTGGGCTCCTCCATCAGACGCGGCAGGCCTGCAGCCAACCTGCACCAGCCTGCTGAATGAGACAGAAACACAATACATTCAAAATACCAATAATTCCTGCGTGGAGGCACTGAGGGCTTCTTCCATGTAAGGGTATACTGATTCGTGTGCACAGTCCCAGCTGGCCCACACACTGGTTTAGGTCATCCACTTGGGCCTGGTGTTGGGTTATAGCTTTACTTGGCTCCACCTCATGGAGTCCTGCTCCACTTATCACTGAAGAACTGCTGGACAGACTCACAAAAATAACTCTCTGTAATAATTATCCATCGACAATGTGGGAAATAACATGGTTTTTACAGAGCAGCGGCTGTGGAGTAAACACAGTCGTGAGGAGTCTGTATTATTTTTCATTCAATGTAAACAACTTGCAAACAACATTAAGTGTCTGTTTGTTTAAAGAATATTTTGACATTTTTGTGGGGGGGTGGGGGGTTGCAATGACTTTCCCAGCTGAGGAATAGTTACAGCTTGTAACAACCAATAAGACGTAACTTGTTTTTACATTTCAGTTTGTTTATGGATCAAAAAATAAGATGTGACATGTCAATATTAATAAATGTAAAATTTAGAGGTGCAGATTGACACCAATCTCATATCTGTCTGTTAATATAAGACTGACTCTCCAGCCAGTTAGCTTAGCTTAGCATAAAGAATTGAAATAGGGGGAAACCGCTAGTGTTGCTCTGTCAAACGGCAACAAATAAGTCTATCACCACCTCTCAAGTGACTTATTAAAGGGGTTTTGTATGAACTAAATAAAGGAGATATAAGGTGTTAATTTGTGAGCTTCAGAGGTGCTGATTGGTGGATTTTATTCAAACTCTGGATATAGCCTTAACCCATGTTTTCGAGTGTTTATGCTAAGCTAATCGCCCCAGAGTACAGACATGAGAGTGGCATCAATTCTAAAAAAAATAAATAAATATGCATATTTCCCTAAATGTCTTTAAAGGTTTAAAGAAACGACAAATCTGTTGCCTTTTATTTTGTGTGTTGTCCGTCTGACTTTGCTCAACAGGAGCCTTGTTAAAACTGCAGCAGACAAGGAAACCTGAGGGACCCAAAGACAAAAGGACAATAAAACACTACATAAACTATGACTCTGCCTCTGTCTCTTTACACAGTCGCCACCGAGTTCACCCTTTATCCAGAATACATCATGACGTCTTCTGACAAATCCCACTGCGGTTGCAAATATAAAATAAAAGTCAGCACAGTTTGCGGCTGTGACTGGCTTCAGGATGTGCCGTTCGCAGAGCGCCAGGTGCAGTTCCTGGGTAATGCAGTAATGTGCTCGACGTGTTTCCACAGGGAGGGGCGCCGCCTACACAAATGTTTTCCTGACAGAAACACCGAGGCCATTCATGGTGCTGCTTTCAGTTGATTTTTCAACTGTGTTGCCAAAGCACGGCGCTGTTTTAGGAACCGGGTGACGACATGCAGGTGACGCTTTGGGCTTCACGTTGATCCATTCATTCGCTGTCGTTGCTGGTTTCTAGAAGGAGATTTGTTTGCATGGGGCAAAGCAGGAGAACGCAGCCGTCACACAACCATTGATCAGCATTGAAATCTATGGATAAACTTACATACATCATTACAAAGGTGAAAATCCACATGGAAGCAGCAGGTAGATCCATTTTGGAGCAACTCCATTTAAAGTTCTAGAATCTGTGCATCAGTTACTCAAATTTGACTTTACAGCTGAGCTCACCACCACTGGATGATAGTGGATATATTCTGTATTTTTCCCTATTATTAAAAAAATCCCACGAAATAACCAAATTAAATAAAATGAATCTGCCGCTGAAAATAGTCCCCAACAATTTCCTTGTTTGTTTGATCAAAGCTGTCGAGCTCAGCTGCTCAGGAAATTAAAACTACACAAAAATATAAAAGCAACACTTTTGTTTTTGCTCCCATTTTGAACAAGTTGAAATTAAAGATCTAAAACTTTTACTCAGCACACTGAAGGCTTCTTTCTCTAAAATTTTGTTCACAAATGTGTTAAAATCCAGGTTAATGAGCACTTCTCCTTCGCTACGATCATCCACCTGACAGGTGTGGCCTATCAATCCGCTGATCACACAGTGTGATAACTGCTCAGGTGTCACTCACTCTGAAATGTGAAGGTTTATCACACAACACAATCCAACAAAAAAAGATGTTTTGAGTGACTGGCATGTCGACTCCCCCACAGAGCTGTTGCCCCTGAAATCAACGGTCATTTTACCAACATAAGACGTCTCCAATGTCTCCAATGACACGTCCGACCGGCCTCACGACTCCAATTTTTGACACAAATTGCAGGAACTGGGAACTAAGGGTTTTAAAAGTCGTGTCATCTGCCAGTTGTTTGTAGCTCACCTGTATACACCTGTCCCTCCCACCTCACTCAGTAGCTGTGTCCCAATTCAGGGTCTTCATCCATCAGAGGCTGCTTTTGAAGGCCGATTGCGTCACAGCGGCGAGACCAGATCGTCCCATTGGGATCCTTCGGGCCCAACATATCCCAAGATTCATTGCGTGCTGGTAATAAAAACAATATGACAACAAACAACGCTGACAGAGAGCCTGAGGATTACACTGCGAAATGTAAGTGTTGGGTTTCAGCTCAGTTCAACAGTTAACGGTACAACTGTTAAACCCATCGGCCTTAAAACCTCAAGTTTTTGAGAAAGGAAAGTGACTTGTTGTCAAGGTTGCTAGGTGACGGGAGCCACGCTTAGCGACGCAACAGTAAAGGGAGCGGGCACAGCTGTTGGCCAAAAGCAAAAATCCTCCGTAGACCAGACTGTCTCATTTCAGGTTCGGCCTTCGTGGTCTACAACGTCTACGAAGGAACACACCTG